>NW_027187309.1:3672199-3742128 GCF_028583685.1 Petaurus breviceps papuanus
CTCCCCCTGGGTCCCAAACTGTGGGATGCAGCCAGGAAACACACTCAGTGCCCCTGCTTTGCTGCTCAGTTCTTATCTTTTCCTGTGGCTGAATTCCGAACTCCTGGGCTCCTTCTCCTCCCGCAGGCAGCAGCCGCTCCTGGCTTCTGCCCAGGTCCCGATGCAGGCAGCTCACCATTCCTGCTCTCAGCTCAGCGAAGTCTTCATGCAGGCCATTCTTCTCTCCTGCTCCACGGCTCCACAGAATCACGGCTACCACAACTGGGAAACAAACAATTATCCCAGTCCCCATACTTTCCTTTTACTCTGCAGATCCTGTTCGTGACGCCATTTTGTAGCAGCAAGCACCCCAAGCGTCCTCAGGGTTTGCAGCTACCACAGGTTCTTGGATCTGCTTTGTTAAAGGAAAGCAACTCAAAATGGGTTAACAAGCTCTGGGTTTTAACACAATCAATTTGAAAACCAAGCCAATACAGGGGGAATCTTTAAATGCCATTACTATCACAATCTCTATGGACCTCAGTTCCATCAACTATAATTGAAGGGGAAAGAAGTAGATTAGATGGCCTCTGAAGTTCCTTCTAAGTCTGTCTGTGATCCAATGATGACTTCCCTTATCTTTGTGTGAACTCACAATGAGCTCCACTCTTTACTTTAGGATTGCATAATCTTGGTTGTAGAGTTATATTATAGTAACTATACATTGTTAAAAGCCTAGCATATACATTTTAACAGTATGTGAAAATAAGATCTTTAAAAATCTGAATATCCTAGAATTTCTTCTTCAGTGGGAATTCATTACAAAAGCAGCATAACTTGCTGGGAATTGTGCCAGAACACAAGGGAGTCATAGAGAAAGGAGTCTGGCAACTAGAAAGGGAGAAGGAAAGAACAGGAATGTGATAAATGATACCAATTTTAATTGTGGTCACATCTTTATAATCATAACTTGAAGATGATCACAACTTGAATTTCCCTATAGACAATTTTAAGGTTGCAATAGAAAACTTTCTTGGGAGATGATAGGGAAGATTTAAGAAGCTTAGGGACAGTGAAAGAGAAGTGAAATGAGCACACTTCTATTTTCCATTTTGAATTATTGTGCAATATTTCTAGTTTTCTTATATGACTGCTAGAGTTAAAAAATGTCTTTAAGTTACTGGTCTCAGCTACTTGTCTGAAATGTGATTCATTTGGAAGCCACAGGAACTCTTATTGTCAGAGGGCCATACAAACAAAATTATAGATCTTTGAAGTCTTTCAACTTCTACATTTAAAAACAAACAAAACATACCTTGTTCATTATCAACTATCTTTATCTGTGAGCAATAACTGAAGACATGGGACACATGGAACATTCAATTGTATTTTTAAAAATAGTAAATGTATAAAATGTCATGTTTGATAATGTGAATATATCATAATGAGGGAGATTATACAGAAATTACTGTGATATAACAATAACCCACTCTAAATGTGGGTGAACATAGAATTCCTTGTTGTCCAGGATGGGAGAGCACAAATCAGTCTTTAGTTTATGTTTCCATCCAGTGTATTTGCTGAATACATTTCAATTTTCTCATTTCTTGATGTCCATAGATGTGGGTAAAAAGGACTCAGTTTACATGGATAGTTGCATGCATGCATGCATGTATGTATATTTATATGTGTGTTTATGTATGTGTGCCTGTATAGGTGTGTGTAGGTATATGCATGCATGTGTATGTGCATGTTACACACACCTATATAGACACACATTCACATATACACATATGTATGCATACATATATCTGTGTGCATATATGTATATAAGTAAAAGTAATTTTGTATGTATGTGTGTGAAAGAAGTGTTTTGCTCTTATTTCATAGATAGCAAATGTTTTAGAATAAGTGTTTTATTTGACCCCACAGAAAAAGTAAAACACAAAGAACTCTCTAGAATCCACAGGTTTATCTTCTTTTCAGTGAGCCCTACTCATATTAAGAACTTCAACAATCCTCCAGACTTATAGTACTCCCCTGTCTTAGTTTGCCCTGAAAAGAAAGTTTTGGTTTGCCAGACTATCAATACTATTTCCTTCACAGCTTGCAGTGGAAGACAAGATATAGGTTTGCCCCTATACTTCTCTTCTTTGAATCTCCTTAAGCTCCACAGCAATGTAGTCGCTTCTTATATCTTCAGGAGGTTTGGCTTAATAGCTTATTACTATGTAAGAAATCCTTTTCTTTCTAAGTAGTCAGGTCCAGAAACTTGGTCCTGTCCAATCACTATGTTCTCCTCTCCCCTCTCCAAGAAGCAGTGTCCATGAAAAATATGCTACTACCATCTGTCTGATCTTTTGATTCCATCTCTGGGAATGTTAGCACATTTAGGAATTCCCTCTCTGAGAGTGCCCATTCACAGATACCCGAACTGGGGTTCTGATGGTGGAGGTCCTTGGAGAGTGTTGCATGCATACATAGGCTTTTCCCTACTGATTGGTTCAAATCTTCTGTGCTCTTCTGTCTTTTATTCTCTCTTGAGCTTTCTCAAGATCACTCATGCTTTTCCTAGCCCCACTACCCTTTAAATATCAAGTTTAAAGGTGTTTCCAATTCACATAAGCTATCATTAAATCATTGCAAAATGCTATGACTCAGCCATCTTCAATGGATCTTACAAGTACACAAAGCAAGCACACTCATTTTAAAGACACTAGGAGATATCTTCAATGACCCTATTATGGTGACAATGAAAGTGTTCATATCATATAAGGGGATGCTTTTAAATAGATGTAAAAATAAAGACCTCATCTTTTCACCTTAGTAGATTGATCTAATATGTCACACTCTCTACAAAAAGGAAAGTGTGTTGAAGAGAGGTATAAAATGCTACAAGAATAGATGAATGAAATATGACTTTTAGCCGGAGGGATTAAGAAAGATCACTTAGAGAAGTTTGTATTTGAGAGCAGTTTTCAACAATGCATAATAATCAGAAAAGAGGAACCAGGAGCAGTTAGGTGATGTAGTACATAGAGTGCCAGTCTTGGAGTCAGGAATTAGTCCCCCTCCCTTTTCCTCCCTTTCCCCCTTACTTCTTCCCCTGCTCACCCCTCCCCCTTCATAGCACTTTCCCCTACCTACTGCGTGTAGGATATTTTTATACATAATGAAGTATATTATTTCTTCTTCGCGCTGAGTGACAAGAACAAATCACATGCAAAACTCCTCACCCTCCCCTCTTTCCCTCTAATATGATATGTTTTGCATCTCTTCTCCATAGAGTCCTATGCTTAACTGGTTGCTATTCCCTCCTTGCCCCAGAACCAATGAGGGAAAAGCTCATGTAATACTTACCTCCCTCCCTTCTTTTCCTCTGCTATATTGTTTTTATACCTCTTTGTGTGGCATAATTTACCCTTTTCCACTTCATTCATTCCTCTTCTTCCATTGCAGTCTTTTTGTAGCCCTTAATAAAAATTTTTTGATCGTCATTTTGTGTATTTTATACTCATACCCTCTACTTGTCTATAAACAGTTTCTCTTATTAAATAACAGGGTGTGTGTGTGTGTGTGTGTGTTGTTGTTGTTGTTGTTGTTTTCCTTGTTTACTTTTCTATGTCACTCTAGCATCATATAATTGGAGGTTGAATTTTCCATTGAGCTCTGGCTTTTTTATCAGGAAGGTCTGGAAATCTGTTATATTGTTGAATGACCATCTCTTTGCCTGGAAGAATATGCTCAGTCTCACTGGGTAGGTGAACCTTGGTTGTAAGCCGAGCTCTTTTGCCTTCTGAAAAATTGTATTTCACTGCCTCCGATCTTTCAGTGTTGAGGCTGCCAATTCCTATGTGATCCTCACAGTGGTTCCTTGATATTTGAATTTTTTCTTTCTGGCCACTTGAAGTATTTTCTCTTTTACCTAGTACTTCTTGAGTTTGGCCACAACATTTTGAGGACTTTTCAGTTTGGGATCTCTTTCAGAAAGTGTCTGGTGGATTCTCTCGATTTCTATTTTACCCTCAGGTTCTAGTACCTCAGGGCAATTTTCCTTAATGAGCTCTTGGAGAATGTTGTCCAGGCTCATTTTTTCATCATGATTTTCTGGTAGGCCTGTGAATCTCAGATTATCTCTCCTGCATCTGTTTTCCAGGTCAGTTATTTTTCCATTGAGATATTTTACTTCTTTTGCTAATTTTTAATTATTTTTGTTTTGTTTGACTAATTCTTGATTCCTCATAGAGTTATCTGTTTCCATTTGGTTGATTCTAGTTTATAGCAGATCATTTTCCTTGTTTAGTTTTTGGAACTCCTTTTCCATGTCATACACTTTTCTTTTTAAGGAGCGGTTTTCTTCAGTATAATGTTTTTCTAATTCTGCAATTTTGATTTTAAAAGAATTTTTCTTTTTGTCTTCTATCTCTCTCATTTGGTTTTCAAAGTTCCTTTTGAGCTCATCTAGGAGAGCTTTCTGTGCTTGGGCCCATTCCCTGTTGATATTTCAGCTGTGGGTGTGGAGTCCACTTTGTCTCCCTCTGATTTTCGTTCCTCCCTCTGAGGATAGTAGGACTCCATAGTCTTTGTAGTCTGCTTTCTACCCATTTTTGAGATAGGGCCCTAGCCACACCCTTCCTCTAGGGTTCCCAAGCCTTTACTTTTGAGGGTTTTGCCCTGGGATGATAGTTACTATGTTTTCAGGTGTGGGGGGGTTGGAGTTGTCGGGGTTTACTTTGCCATCCTGATCCTTGGAGGTTCTGATGGGGTTTGTTTTTTTTTTAAATTTCTGGGCTATGGAGTGGTTTGCTGTCCCGGACAGGGGCCCTGCATTTGGTTCTTACCTTGCTCTTTCCATTCCCAGCCCTTTGGTGATAGTCCTGGTAGTGGCCCTTGTGGTTGGTCAGACAATTTGCCCCCTGAATTGATCAGGCCTCCTCCCAGCCCGCTTCTGCATGGCTGCTGCTTTCTGGGCCTACCTCTGCGCCACCGCTGCCTTCGGCTTTTACTATATTTTTAATGCTCCTTTTTGGTCTGTTTCTTCTTTCACAGCTGTGACTAATATGGAAATATGTTTTACATTATTGCATATATATATATATAATCTATATCAAATTACTTACTATTTTTTAAAGGAAGAGAGGAGTCAAGGGACAAAAATTTGGAACTCAAAATCTTATAAAAATGAAAACTAAAAATTGTCTTTGTATGTAATTGGAAAAAAGATAGAATTAAAAAAAGAAAAATAGGGAGATGAAAAATATTGCAGATTACTAGACAAGTGAGGAGGACTGAAAATGTCAGGGGAAAAATTCTAAAGAGATACATAAGAGTGGAGACAGAAAGAATGGTAAATCATCACAAGAAACATGAAAAATTTAAGCAATGTGATTCCCCTTTTTAAAAATGTACTTTTTATTTCATTAGATATTTCCCAATGACAAATAATTTTTTAAAATAAATAATTCCAAACTCTCCCTAATTCCTATGTCACCCTCCTCCTGGAGAAAGCAAGCAATTGGATACCAATTATACATGATAATCAGACAAAACTTATTTACAAACTAGCAATGTTGCAAAAGAAACATGAACAAAATAAAATAATAAATATAAAGAATGTTTGATAAAATAGTATGTTTCAATCTACATTCAGAATTCATTGGTTCTCTCTCTAGAGGTAGATTATATTTTTTTCATGTATTCTCTGGAATTTTCTTGGATCATTATCTTGATCAGAGAAGCTAAGTCTTTCACAGTTGATCATACCCACAATATTGCTGTTACTATGTAGAGTATTCTCTGGGTTCTGCTCACTTCACTTTGCATGAACACATAGAAGTCTTTCCAAGTTGCTGAAAGCATTAACACAATTTGTCCAGTCATTCCCCAAATGATGGGTATCCTCTCAATTTCCATTTTTCCCAACATAAAAAGAGCTACCATAAATATTTTTATATAAATAGACCCTTTCCCCCTTTCTTTTATTTCTTTGAGATAAATACCTAGTACTGGTATTGTTGGTTAAAAGGATATGCACAGTTTGATAGAGCATAGTTCTAAACTGTTCTTCAGAATGGTTATATTACTTCACAACTCCCAACAGTGTATTAATGTCTCTCTTTTTATGCATCCCTTTCAGCATTTTCATTTTCCTTTTCTGTCATGTTATCAAATCTGATAGGTGTGAGATGACATCTCAGAGTTGTTTTAATTTGTCTTCTCTAATCAGTAGTGATTTAGAATATTTTATGTGACTATTGCTACCTTTGATTTCTTCTTCTTGAAAAGTGCTTATTCATGTCATTTGTCCATTGATCAAATGAGTAGTGCCTCTTATTTTTGTATATTTGACTCAGTTCTTTATATTTTTGTGAAATGAGGCCTTTAGAAAAATGCTACATACTTTCCCCTCCAGTTTCCTGTTTTCATTTTTTCCTTTTGGCTGTATTAGTTTTGTATGTGGAAGTTTTCTAATGTCATATAATCAAAATTATACATCTTACTTTCCATTTTCCTCTATATCTCTTTTTCGCCATATACTTTTCCCTTATGCATAGAGTTAGCAAGTATATTTTTTCTGTGCCTCACCAATTTGCTTGATATAACTCTACACTAAATCATTTATTCATTCTGTCTTTATCTTAGTGTGAGATCTTGATCTATGTCTAGTTTCTGCCAAACTGCTTTCCAATTTTCCCAGAATGTTGATATTTTATTTATCAGACACTAGATTACTGTGGTTATTAACTATGGTTATTGTATACCTAATCTATTACACTGATACACTACTCTTTCTTAACCAGTTCCAGATTGTTCTAATGATTATCTCTTTGTAATATAGGTAGAAATCTGGAACTGGTTAGCTATATTCCTGAACTTTTTTCCCCAATGATTCCCCTGATACTCTAGACCTTTTTTCTAGGTGAATTTTGTTATTATTTTTTCTATCTCTATAAAATATTTTTTGTAGTTTGACTGGTATGTCTTTGAATAAGTAAATCAACTTAGGTAGAATTATCATTTTTATTATATTGGTTTGGCCTACCCACAAGTAATTAATATTTCTCCAATGTTTATTTGAGTGAAAAGTATTGTGTAATTTTGTTTATTTAATTTCTGGCTTTGTCTTGGCAAATAGATTCCTAAGTATTGTCTGCAGACAATTTTAATGGAATTTATCTTTCTATTTATTGCTTCTGGGTTTTTCCATAGTGTATAAAACTGCTCTTAATTTATATGTGTTTATTTTATATCATGCAATTTTTCTGAATTGTTAGTTGTATCAACTAGTTTTTTGGTTAATTCTCTGGGATTTTCTAGGTATACCATCATTCATCTGCAAAGAGTGATAGTTTTATTTCTTCATTGCTTATTTTTATTCCCTCTTATTTTTTTTCTTACCTTATTGCTATAACTAGCATTTCTGAATAATAGTCGTGACAATGGACATCCTTTCATCTCTGATCTTTTTGGGAAGGTCCTCCCCCTGGAAATCCAAAATTATTTAAATTCTGTGGTTCTACCTTTGAAGTATTTTCTGGTAACAAAGAGGAGACATTTTTCCCCAACAGGCTAAGGGTCTTTTCAAGTTTTAAGACCAAGTCTTCAACTGACCTTTTTTTTTTTTTCCAAATTTCATTGTTTTACTCTCTCTATATTTTTTTCACCAGATTTGAAAAGTAAAATTTGGTGAGAGCTAATTAATAGCCAAGTGGCACAGAGGAGAGAATGCCAGGCTTAAAGGCAGGAGACTCATCTTCCTGAGTTCAAATCTGGCCTGAAAAACATACTGTGTAACCCTGGACAAGTAACTTAACCCTACTTGCCTCAGTTCCTCATTTGTAAAATTATCTGTAGGCTCCAGTATCTTTGCCAAGAGTATCTGAAATGGGATCAGGAAGAATAGAACACAATGGAACAATGACTTGAACACATTCACACACAGCTGATTAATGGATCAAAAATAATTCAGTAAATTATATATGAATATTTTATATTCATATGAATATATGCAACTGTAACAGCAAGCACTGTAGCATACTCAGGATGGCTACTAGCACAGCTTCTTTGATTTGCTTTTCTAAAGGAAAACAACTTAAAAGGGATTAACAATCTTACTTTAATCAAACATGTGTGTATGATTATATATATATATATGTATATGTGTGTGTATAATCACATATATAATTCACTTAGTTCAAGGGGAAAAGTCAACACCTTGAACTTCAGAAATTTCAAACAGAAACAAGCAGACAAAAAATGCAGACAGAGAAAATAACACAGTTAAACAGACAGACAGGACTTCTAGCTGTCTGACCATCACATACCTACATAGTTACCAGAGAGAGAAGTACCAACATCTGGATCTTCAAACCAGGGGACTCAGCAGCTGCCCAGAGTCTCCTCTGGCCAAATCACATAACTCTTCCCATAAGTGAGCCCCAAAGCAAAACTTTACCTCAAGTAAAGCCACACATGAGCAGCTTTCCAGAGGACTCCTGCTGTGAACAGCTTTCAAGGTTCTGATTACATAGTAAAGTGAGATCTCTATTTATTCAATAACAAATGCGAGCAAAACATTTACAGAATATCAAAGTACAGCATTCACAAGTTATAACATATCACAGAACATCAAAATACAGTATTCACCATGTCACAGCTCAACAACTTATCACTAAAATGGCCACATAGTTTTCACCAAGTGGTCACATAGTTTTCAACAAAGTACAATCATTTAGTAACTCAATCATTCATCCTTAAGGGGTCACAAAGTACAAAAGTCAAAGTTTTCCACCTGTGGGGTGCAATTAAGTTACAACTTCAACAGTCCCTACTCAGTACCCTTTTAGGGGGTAGTGGAAAATACAAAAGCCATCCACCCCTAGTTCACAAGTAAATTACAATTTCATCAGTCACTACTCATACAATTTCATCAGTCACTCCTCAGTCAATTTCATTTGTCACTACTCAATTCCCAGAAAGGTCTTTTCATCTTGACTTGGGGAAGGCTTTCAGCTCCCATAGTTCCTCTTCCATGGTCTCAGATCCTGCCCAAATCTAATCAACTGCCATCTGAGTTCAAAGACAGACAGCTCCCACCTCCTCATCCAGCTTTGCAGTTCCTGCTCCATATTGGGGCTCATAGTGCCCATTCCATCTCAAATCCTTCACAGCCTCTGTTCCTGGGAAGACAAGGCTTAACAAAGCCACAAGACCATTCATAAACTAACAAAGTCACAATAACATTTGTACAAAATGCCGGCACCACAGTCATGCTTCCTCAGCCTTTTGTAGCTCTGGCTGGCCATCAAAAATCCTCAGCAGTTCCAAATGGCCCTTGGAAGTCTTTAATACCATCAGTTTTGTTTTCAAAGTCAAAATTACTTTATCCAGCCTCCATTTGGCTTGCTCCAAGAAATTGTCTCAGTTCTCAATTCTCATTCCTCTTCTCAGTTCTTCTCAATTCTCATTTCAGTTTTCATTCCAGCAGCAGCTGCCCTGCCTCCACCATGCTTATCCCAAGAAGTTCTGACTGTCCAGCTTGTGCTCTTCCTTAAATATGGCATAGCTTCTCCCTGTTCAGCCCCTTCCTGTTACATCAGCTACAGGGTCTCATGCCTTCTGTTTCTTTAACAGAGGCTTAATTTGAAACCAGGTGCTAAGTACCTCTTAGCTTAGCAATACAAAGAGATCTTCAGATTTCCTTACTATTACACCTCAAGGAGTATATATAGCCTTTTCCAGGATCAGCGAACATCACAACCTTTGTGACCCACTGCCTATTTACAAAGTAACAACAGGTGGGCCTTCCTGGAAAAAAAAAAAAGGCCTCCACTAAGCAAGCTTCTCTTGTTGGACTCCCAGTGCAACTCTTTAAGGGACAGGAAATTTTCATATTCCCTAGGCCTATTGAGGGTGAGGAAAGATCTTCAAATTCCCTTATCATTAAAGGAAGAGAGGAAGGGAGGGATGGAATAAGGATGATGGGGAACCTGTACCAGTGCAGGAAGGGGACTGGTACATAGTTCAAGAACCTGGCTGAAAAACAGGAGAAAGAATACAAGTGGAAAAGCACAGAGATAGGAAAGAACTGGGGACACACATGTGGTATCTGAGTCCAGATGGGCAGAAGACTGACAAATGAGGTGACACATGGGCAGGTGAATACAAAAGGGTAAAAGTCTCCTCTCTTGAGGCTCAAGCCAAGCCAATGATTTGATGTGATCGCTTTCTCTACCAGTATTAGTTCTTTTGCTTTCACTTGGAATAGGTTTGGAGTTGTTGTTCTTATGGTTTTTGTTTATTTTTATGGGTGGGGGGGGTTGTTGGAGGTCTCAAACCAAGGAGCAGGAGCAAAGAAAGAGAATGTAAAATACTGTACAGTAAAGCTTAACATAGGTGGGTTTTTTTAATGTTGATTTCTTTCAGAATTCTTTACATAAAGTCAAATTTGCATAATGCAAATTCATGTAAAGCAAGAAACTTTTCCCAACTTTATTATTTTTTGTGTTTTTTTTTCCTTTAACAACTATGACCAATATGGAAATATGTTTTACGTGATAGCACATATATAACCTATATCAAATTTCCTACCATTCTAGGAAGAAGGTTGGGGAGGTAAGGAGAAAATTTTGGAACTCAAAATCTTGTAAAAAATGAATGCTAAAAATGTCTTGACATGTAACAGGGGAAAAATAAAATACTATTTAAAAAGAAAATGTTATATACATATATATATGTATATGTATATATAAAATCAAGTACATATTTTTCTGATGCTCACCATATCTAGAACCTACCCACACTTTTCTCATAAAACGTATTCAGAATGGATAGAATTTCTGTGTAGTATATTAGACCTCCTGCCTCTGATTTTATCCTTTTGAACCATATTTTTGGTAGCTATTTACCATCCTCCCCTTATCCCTTCCTGACACATGCTAAATATATGTTTAGGTTGAAACATTGTATTGTGTCCTTCATAAAGTCTCTCTACTTTAAACAATAAATGTTAGATCATGAACTACAAATATTGTCATAGTGATAACCTTGTTAATTTTCATCATTGACACTTCAGTGCAAGACGAATATCCCATGAAATGATGGTTTTCATTTTTCCCAGATGCA
The DNA here is from genome assembly GCF_028583685.1 of Petaurus breviceps papuanus. Lineage (NCBI taxonomy): Eukaryota > Metazoa > Chordata > Mammalia > Diprotodontia > Petauridae > Petaurus > Petaurus breviceps. The sequence goes on from NW_027187309.1 coordinate 3,683,303, forward strand.
TATTAGATAAAACACAAAGAAAACTAACATCCTTTACTTTTTTATGTCAAACAGAATTTCTGAGCCATTCTTTCTTTTCCTTTTTGGCTTCTGATTTTTTTATATAACAAGAATATCATGATAAAAACCATTCATTCCTATGAATAATATGTCAACTTATAGTCCTTTTTAAGGATTGCATATTTATGCTTTCAGAGAATTAATTTAATATTTATAAAGGATATGAAAGCTGTGTGACTCTATACACAGGTGAATAAGACTCCATCCATATCCTTAGGAAATTTATGATGTAGTAAATTTACTAGAATAATTTACTAGTAAATTTACTAGTAGAAGCCTTTCCTTTCTGAATCTGCGTAGGAATGACAAACTGATAGTCAATTAGCAGGATCTCATTAGGAAAAAAAGTTCTCAGTATGGCCAAGGCAGATGTGAACAAAGGAACCCAACTTCCATATAAAAATACTGCCATCTATATGAATAATGCCAGTTTGTTGCTGACATGGATTCTGGTTTAGAAAAATTTGATTGAAACATATGGTTGGCATTTTTATTTAGGAAATGTGGTTTGTGATATTGATGAAAAATTATAAACCATTCATCATGAAATAGCCGGATATTGATTTAAAGACCAAATAAAGATTGACTTTTTTTAAATTTCCCAACCTAAGATGAACATAAAATAACACCTTTTCTAGGAATGCCAGCAAAAAAATGCCATTCAAAAATGCCCCTGGGTTTTCTTCTGTTCTCTTACTAATTAGCAAGACTTAAAAAAAAATCCCCTGGCAGTCTTTAAAATAAGTGATTTTTGAAAGTCATTTTTTGTCTCACAGGTTATCAAACAAGTCAGCTGCCTCCCAGAGGTATTGCAACTGTGTTGTCAAAATAATCGGCTGATCACAGAAAATCTGTCTGTTCCCTAAGAGATGGTGGAAAAGAGAAATCGTCTTTTACAACTTTTGAGTATAATTTCACATTCTTACCTAATTTGATGTTCTTTTGCAAATGCAAATGAATGAACCACAGCACAGACATGAGATGTCATTACAAACACACAGTTGTAACTATTAATTCCATAATTATAGTAGCAAGAACATTTTCATTACAGTTTTGCTTTTATTATTCATTCAGATTTGTGGGAAAATGGTCCTTATGGGTTGAAATATTCCAAAATTATTCTCAGCTTAGAGGTGAATTTTCCTTTGAACATTAAACAAAAACCCCTTGAGCTGTTTCTGATTGCTCTACAGTTTCCTGTAATTAATAGTATGTCTTGAATTGTCTTAGGACTCTCAGTGGGGCCTTTAAAGCATAAACTCCTCTTGGCAAAAGCTTATTTTTCTTATATCTTATAATTTAAACTATGTTTCATAAATGGAACTCTATATACAATGTAGAGGATAAGTAATTTTTATATTCATTCTTTCTTGTTTTGTCTTTGTTATTTTTAAGTGAAACTTTGTTAGTAACTAACCTAAAGAATAAAAATTTAAATTAAATGATTACTTTTTAGAGACGTTAAAAGAAAAAAAAATAAATTTGAACACATATAAAGTCATTTAAAAATGAATGAAAATTTTATTAAGTATTTACTATGTGTGAAATATTGTTTTTTTTTTTTATGAGGGACAAAAGAAAATAAAGGCAGTTCCTACTTTCAAAAGCTCAAATACGAGTGAGTGACACAATTCACCTAAAAGGGTTTCAGCTGAAAATTAGATGGAAAGGCCCCATGGTCTTGAGTGTGTGTGGCTAAGCAGATGCTAATACTTCTTTTTATTGCTAATACACACTTTAAGACACCCTTTTTTGTTATAGAAAGCTTTGAAGAAGAAATAGCAAGAAATTATAAGGCTTATCATAGACTTTTAGCATTAGCTAGAATGTACCTCAATCTGAATCCATTAATTTTCTAAAATGAGAGATCTGAAGACAAAGAAAGTGACTTACACAGTTTCACAGACTGCTTAGTGGCAGGTTAAAGGACACAACCTGATTCTTGCTGGCTCCTTTATTAATTTTAGCCACGTTATGATAATAGAGAGTCCTCCTATCATGTATGATCCAGGAAACAAATTATCCAACAGTTAATAACTTTTCTAACTTTATTGTTCCTTAATATTTCTCCTCCTGTCTTATTTGGTTGTTAAAGTAGATTGCAAAATGACTGAACAAGAACTCAGACTTCTTGAATGTACTATTGGAATTTATCATAATAATTGCACTGAAAAAGAGATGCCTAGAATGAGCTCCCTCATACCTCTGTCTCATATTTTTTTTTATCTTACTCAGTTTTCAAATTTTCTGTAAACTCTTTCCTGATTATTCAAGTTGCTGGTTTTTTTTTCTTTTCCCAAATTATCTTAGTTATTTAGCTGAATGCACTTATATACTCCCATGAAATGTGAACTCCTCAAAGCCTTTGGCTTGGTAATTTCACTTTGTCTTTATATCCCCATATTCAAGTATATAATAGTTTTGCAATAAATGCATGTTGGTTTGAACCAAAGCTAGGACTTCCATGAGCATTTTGACAATACATTAAAGGTCTGTTTCCACAGTGTACCAGAGGAGATGTCACTCCGTGTTTCAGTTAGTGGTTAAGTCTCAGAAAGGTATCAGAGGCCTTTTGAGGTTAAATGACTTCTCTGTGTTGTCAGAATGAGTTTAATATTCGTTTGCAGATACATCTAGGTTTATTAGTCTCCCTGTTGTACCTTCCCCCTCAGTCCCCAAACAGTTCCACTGGTTTGTTACAAACATTCGCTCAGAATGCAGTAAAATCATCTTAGCTTCATCTCTTGACAAAATCCATTATAAAAGTACATACAATAAATAGCAAATAATCAAGTTTTAAAGAGAGAAGGAAACTTTCAAGAGTGAACGATGTCAGTTGCCAGGCAGCAATGAGGTAGTAAAGACAAAAAAGCACAAAGTGGATAAATTCACCAAATGTCAGTAGTGGGAAGACAGGCACAGTCAGGAAAACTTAGATCACTCCATAAGTGAATGAGTGTTTTCCGCTGCTCATTATTATGTTCAGTTTAGGATAGCAAAAACCTTCACTTACAACCTGGCCAATGCTAGCACCCTTATTATCTTCTTTTGTCAATGGAACACAAAAGTTACAGGTTTTCTTCTATCCCACTCAGCTTCCTCCACTCACAGTTCCTCAGTTTGTCCTCTAAGTTGGGGGTGGGGGCAAACAAACTACATTTTTCATCAGTCTCCAAGTAGATAAAAGACTCCGCTAGTGTCAAGGAACCATTGAGTAATAATCCCTTTTAGACAGATTTATGAAAGATGGTATAAAGATACAGAATAGGTAGATATGAATGTGTTGCATTCTATATAGTTGGAGGAAGTATTCATAAGGAGTTTGCACATTCATAGAGTGACACAGAGTTACTTGATTTATAGAGTTTGAGATCAATAGACTGCTAATTATACCCAGGTTATTATGTACAATACTACTGCCATTTTTACTACTACTGCTACTGCTACTTCTAATGCTACAGCTATTGCTATTTCTATTGCTACTGCTGTTGCTGTTACTACTGCTGCTTTTTCTGCTACTGCTACTGCCACTACTACTAATTAAAATGTATGCATCTTTTTAAATATATGTTGCACTTGGGGCATCTAGGTGGCGAAGTGAATAGAGCGCCTACCCTGGAGTCAGGAGGACCTGAGTTTAAATCCTGCCTCAGGCACTCAACACAAAAACTAGCCATGTGACCTTGAGCAAGTCACTTAACCCCAATTGCCCTCCAAAAAGCAAAAAAAAAAGAGGAAAAAAATATATGTTTCACTTTAAGGTTTACATAGCAATTTGGATATTGTCAAGTGTAGAAACTTGAAACATCTACCCTGGTGTCTATAAGACTAATCTGTGATGGTAAGCACTTCATATAGTATGAAATTATTGAGTCATTGATGAAACTTTAATAGGCTAGTTCTCATCAAAATTTACTTCATATGAGTCAGGTGTGAACCAAGGAGGAGCAATGAAATGACATTTGTAAACACAGGTTTGTTGTAGAGTTAGCCTTAATCCTGGAAATGCCCTTTCATCTATTGGAGAAATGTGGTTCCTTTTTATTTGTAGGAAATTCTTAGACACTAGAAAAACATTGCTTCTATTTTCCATGTTTCTTTTTCACATTCCCCTCATCTCCCATTCAAAGTGGCAACACCTTAGTTAAGTCCTCATTATCCCTTATCTACTTTCACTTGGTCTCAGCTCCTTAGACATAAGGTAAAGATCTTTTTTTTAAGGCATTATTTTTATTATATATTTACCTTGTGTAAATAGTACATAAGCTAAAAGCCTCTGAATAATTCTATAATTAATCCCTTGGTTACCAAGGGAATTGAGTCAAATGATTTCTAAAAATCCCTTCTAGTTCTTAGTCTATGATACTATGATCCTATCATCCTAGGGATGAGACATTTAATAACTGGGTTAATTTCTTCTTTTGCCCTTTCCCATCACTATAAGTGCTGTGTATTAATTTTGAATATGATTAGTGAAATATACACTTAAAATGAGAAAAGAAAAGGAAAATTGAATTTAGGAGATTTCTATTTACATTTTTCATTCTTTATTGAGTGGTTATCAACGTATAGTGATCATCAGGCTGCCAATTATTCTCATGTTATTACTTTACTACTAAAAAGAGTTCAAATATATATATATATATATATACATATATATATATATATATAGCCCTTTAGAGCTTTAAGACATATAAAGTGCTTTTCATATATTATCTTGATACATTTAATAACTCCATAATATAACTGCTATTACTATTCACATTTTGCAAATGAGGAATGGTTGTAGAGCTCATGTGTGAGTGAAGTGTGATTCTAATTGTGTTTTCATGACCCTCAAGACCACCATTCTGTCCACTAGTTAGCAATACTGATTATTTCAAACACACATACACACACACACACCCTCAAAATTGTTGTGATAGAAAAATCTATAGCAATTTAGGAAAACATGTATACCATATATTACTGGGTCTATACATGAAGGTTTTCCAGCTTGGTAGGATCTTCTAGAAGTTATTTTTTTTTTGCTTTTTTTTTGGAAGGGCAAATGGGTTTAAGTGACTTGCCCAAGGTCACATGGCTAGTTTTGTGTTAAGTGACTGAGGCCAGATCTGAACTTAGGTCCTGATTCTAGGGCTGCTGCTCTGTTTACTTTGCCACTTAGCTGCCCCAACTGTCTAGATATGCTATGATATTCTTCAATAGAATGACATTCACCTTTATCCCTTGTCATGGCATCAAAGAAAGTCTTTAGTGTAGGATGCTACATAAAACAATCAAAACAAACAAAAAGCTTTTTATTTTGTTTTAGTGTTTCAGTTAAATGATTTCTATTCACTTGTAAAAGTGTAATATTATATGGTGGTGGTTTACCATTGATTAAAAGGTCACATGATGTCAAAGATAATGGGATTTAGAGTTGAATAGGATTATAGATGTCATTTCACCCATCCCACTCATTTTCAAGTGGCAAAACATAATCTCATAAATATTGTCTATGTGGGCATTTCTATAAAAATAAAAATTCTGGGCATTGTTATGTTTTAAACCCAGGGACACGAAAAACTGTTGAGGTTGAGGTTTTGCCCACCCAAAAACAATTGGGGTTTTATGATGTGTTGTGGTAGAACTATCTCAAAGAATTCAGAGTCAGACCACCTCTAATCCAAGTAAAGGCATTTATTGAGATTGAGATCTCTCATAAAGTGGGCTAAATTCCAAGAAGAGCCAGCAATTTCAGAGAAAGATTAGTTTTTATAGGGTAAAGTTGCAATTAAATAACATAAATTTTCATAGAATATAAGAATATGATTAATATTAAAAAGGCAGGAGGAGTTTTTGTTAAGGGATTATGTAATGGAGGAGAAGTCCTTTCTGTGGTTCGATCGTTAAACATTCTGGTCATGCTGACCTCTAATTGGCTAGCTATTGTGGTCCTGTCTGGTCAAGATAGTTAGGCATTGTGGACCTGTCTTGGGCTAGATGAATGATGTGAGTGTGATCGAATACAAGAACATAACTTTTCTGTCGGAATGGGTCTGGGGCAATGACTACATAGAGTCAGTAGCTGGGTTCCCATCACATGGACACACCTGCTGTTTCTGTGTGAACTAAGAGTTCAAGGACAAACCTGCTATTCCAGTGAGCAGTGATGTATATATATATAAGAAGTTAGGACACTGTGGGGTGGGGGTGGATAGGTAGGTACAGTGGGCCTGCTGTTAAGTGGAGCTTATAATGGTTGGGGTATTGGGGCTGGGGGCAGTTTTATTAAGATTCCATCAGGCATGATGCAGCCCGATATTATACCATTGTTCTTTAGGAAAATAATATTTGAACGCTGTTCGGTTATTTTAGTGTATCCACTTCTTCCTGACATTAGTTGAAGTTTTCTAGGCAAATATACTGAAGTGGTTAGCCATTTCCTTCTCCAGCTCATTTTATAGATGATAAAACTAAGGCAAGCAGGAATAAGTGACCATCCTAGTGTCACACAATTAATAAGTGTCTGAGGTTGGATTTGAACTCAGGCCTTCCCGACTAAAGGCCCTGTTCTCTATCCAATGTAGTATCTCAACACCCATAATTTGATCGCATCATTTCTATTTACATCTTCTTTGCCTAAAATACAAGCTTGAGAGCATGCTACCATCAGGAATTTGATGTTAATGACAAAGTTATATTGTAATTTCCCTTTAATATGGATCTTAGTTCCTTTGCTTATCACATGAGAAAGAATATTTAAATGAGATAATCCCTGGGGTTATTTTCATGTTTTACATCCTAAATTGCTTTGATTCTTGGTGACTCTGTTACCTCTGACCAGTTAACAAGTCAGTCAATAAACAGTTATTAAATGTCTACTTTGTGGCAGGCACTTCTTTATTGCTGTGTATATAAACAGAGACACGAAATAGTATCTGACATCAAGGAGTTTGTAATCTAGTGGGAGAGACAACATGCAAAAATATACCAAGAAACTATATGTATGATACATAGGAAATAAGTAAAAGAGGGAAGGTATTAGAGTTAAGAGGAGCTAGAAATGACTTCATTTAGCAAATGGATTTTTGTTGAAACTTAAAAAAAGCCAGGGAAGCCAGTAGGGGAGATGAGGAGGGACAGCATTCTAAGTATAGGAGACAACCATAGAAAGTAGCTAGAGCCAAGAGATTGAGAGTCTTGTTCAAGCATCAGAAAGGAGGCTAGTGTCACTGGATCAAAGAGCACATGGTAGGGATTAAGATTAAAAAGATCTAAAATGTAGTGGGACAAGGGGAGGTTATGAAGGGCTAAGAATGCCAAACAGAGCATTTTGTATTTAACCTTGGAGATAATAAGGGACATATTCAGTAGAGTAAATGACATGGTTCAAACTACATATTTGGAAAATAAATTTTCTGGCTGGCATCCATATGGAGGATGAATTGGAGTAAAGACTTGAAGCAGACAGATCCACTCATTGTCTATTGCAATAAGCCCAGTGAGAAGCATTTGAAGGCCTATACCAGGGTGATAGAGTGAGGGGAGAGTAGAGGACTTATTAGAGAGATGTTCCAAAGGTAAAATCAACAGGTCTTTGCAACAGATTGCATGTGAAGGGGGAGAGATATTGGGTGATTGAATAGGATGACATGTAGGCAGGTTATGAGCCTGAGGGACTGGAAGGATGGTATTAAACTTTTTTTTCTTCAGTTTTCAAGGTACTTTCTTTTAAAAATTTTTTAATTAATTAATTTATTTACTTTTAGTTTACAACATTCAGTTCCACAATCCCCTGATTTGCAAATTTTCTCCCTTTTCCTCTCCTCCCCCCCACCCAGGGTGGCGTAGGATCTACGAATACCTTCACATTAAAAATTAGTGAAGTTATAAATTGTTATAACCAATGGAATAAACAATGGATAAGAGAGAACAAAACAAGAAAAAGAGAGAGACTAAGTAGTTTGCTTCAATCTGCATTTGAACTCTGTAGCTCTTTCTCTGGATGTGGATATCTGTTTCCATTGTGAATCTTTTGGAGTTGTCTTATAATATTACATTGCTAAGAAGAGTCCAGTCTATCAACATTAGTTGTCATACATATGTTGTGTCTGTAATTGTGTACACATTTCTCCTGGTTCTGCTCTTCTCACTCAACATCAGTTTATATAAGTCTCTACAGGTTATTATGAAGTCCATCTGCTCCTCATTTCTTATAGCACAATAGTATTCCATTACATTACTATATCACAACTTGTTTAGACGTTCCTCGTGATTTCCAATTCTTTGATACCAAAAAAGAGTTGCTATAAATATTTTTGTCCATACAGGTCCACTTCCCACTTCTATGATCTCTTTGGGATACAACCCTAGAAGTAGTATTGCTGGGTCAAAGGTTATGTAATTACTTATACCCTTTGAGCATAGTTCCAGATTGCTCTCCAGAATGGTTGTATCAGTTCACAACTCCACCAACAATTGCGTTAATGTTCTAGTTTTCCCAAATCCTCTCTAGCATTTATCATTTTCCTGTTTTGTCATCTTAGTCAATCTAACTGGTAAGATGTGGTACCTCAGAGTTTTTTTCTTTTTTTTTTGATTTGCATTTGTCTAATCAATAGTGATTGAGAACATTTTTATATGCTTATAGATATCTTTAATTTCATCCTCTTAAAACTGCCTGTTCATATCCTTTTACCATTTATCAATTGGGGAATGACTTGTATTCTTATAGATTTGACACAGTTCTCTCTATATTTTAGAAATGAGACCTTTATCAGAGACACTGGTTGTAAATATTCTTTCTCAATTTTTCACTTCCCTTTTAATATTGGTTATGTTGTCTTTATTTGTACAGAAACTTTTCAATTTAATGTAATCAAAATTATCCATTTTGCATTTTATATTGCACTCAAACTCTTGTTTGGTCATAAAATCTTCCCTTCTCCATAAATCTGATGGGTAAAGTATTTCTTGCTGTTCCAGATTGCTTACATTACCATCCTTTATATCTAGACCATGTACCTATTTTGACTTGATTTTGGTATACATTGTTAGATATTGGCTATGCCCAGTTTCTGCCATACTATATTCCAGTTTCCTAACAGTTTTTGTCAAATAGTGAGTTCTTATCTCTAAAACTGGGGTCTTTGGGTTTATCAAACAGTAGATTATTATAGTCATTGGCTGTTGAGTCTCGTGTACCCAATCTATTCCATTGATCTACTACTCTGTTCCTCAGCCGGTACCAAGTAGTTCTGATGACTGCTGCTTTATGATACACATTAAAATCTGGTATGGCTATGCCACCTTCCTTAGCACATCCTTTTCATTAATTCCCTTGATATTCTGGATCTTTTGGCTTTCCAAATGAATTTTGTTCCTATTTTTTCTAGCCCTGTAAAGTAATTTTTTTGATAGATTGATTGGCATCACACTAAATATGTAATTTAATTTAGGCAAAATCCTCATTTTTGTCATATTAGCTCTGCCCAGTCATGAGCAACTGATATTTTTATAATTATTTAGATCTCTCTTTATTTGTGTGAAAAGTTATTTGTAATTGTGTTCATATAGGCCCTGGGCTTGTTTTGGCAGGTAGATTCCCAAATATTTTATAATGTGTGCAGTAACTTTAAATGGAATTTCTATTTCTATCTCTTGCTGTTGGATTTCATTAGAAATATATAGGAATGCCAAAGATTTATGTGGGTTTATTTTATATCTTGCAACTTTGCCAAAATTATTTATTGTCTCAAGTATCTGACTTTATTTGTGTGAAAAGTGTTTTGTAGTTATGGTCATACAGGTCCTGGGTTTGTTTTGGCAGGTAGTTTCACAAATATTTTATAATGTCTACAGTAACTTTAAATGGGATTTCTCTTTCTATCTCTTGCTGCTGAATTTCATTGGAAATATATAGGAATGCTGAGGATTTATGTGGGTTTATTTTATATCCTGCAACTTTGCCAAATTTATTTATTGTCTCAAGTAGTTTTTTACTTGATTCTCTAGGATTCTCTAAGTATATCATCATATCATCTGCTAAGAGTGATAGCTTAGTCTCTTCTTTGCCTAATTTGATTGCTCAATAACTCTTTCTTCTCTTATTGCTACAGCTAACATTTCTAGTACCAGACTGAATAAGAGGTGTGGTAGTGGACATCCTTGTTTCACCCCTGAGCTTATGGGAAATGCTTCTAGCTTATCCCCATTACATATAATACGTGCTGATGGTTTCCATTTTCTCTATTTTTTTTAATGTATGCATTCAGGGATATAAAATTGCTCCTAAGAACTGACTTTGCTTCATCCCACAAGTTTTTGTATGTTGTCTTATTATTGTCATTCTCTTGAATGAAGTTACTTATTGTTTCAATAATTTCTTTTTCATTAATTCTTTGTTTTTAAATTATTTACTTTCCAATTAGTTTTTAGTCTATTGTTCCATGGCCCTTTATTGCATATAATTTTTATTGCATCCTGATCTGAGAAGGATGCATTTAATATTTCTACTTTTCTGCATGTCATTGTGAGATATTTATGCCCTAGTACATGATCAATTTTTGTGTATGTGCCACATACCACTGAGAAGATATATATCCCTTTTTATCTCCATTCAGTTTTCTCCACAGGGCTATCATCTTCCCTCTTTAAAATTACATTCACTGTGGTAAGAGGCAAGATGGAGGTTTAGAAGCCGGAAAAATCCATGAACTTCACCCATAACCACCTCAAATACCTATAAAATATGATTCTAAACAAACATTAGAGCTACAGAACCCACAAAGTGACAGAGAAAAACAAATCTGCCACAGAAGCAGCCCAGCACGAGGACAGTAAGGGTTCATCGCAGCACACTGGGAGCAGAGACCAGTCCTGCATGAGCTCACAGTTTTAGCCTCAGGGTGGTCTCACCAGCTTGGGCTAGAGGGACTTTAAGAGAGTGAATTACCATCAGCTGTGGTGGTTTCCAGATTTATCAACCCATAAATGCCAAGGTAAAAGTAAAAGGTCAGTGTGGACTTTGGGAACAGGGGGACTAACAGTGTGGTCTGGCCTCTGCCACTGGAGAGAGAAGTGGCAGAAGTGTAGTGGCCCTGGAGCCGCTGCCATGTGTCTGCTCCAGATCTCCTGGCCTGCAGATAATAGGGGTCTAAGCAAGTATTCTGAGGGGTAATTGCTCTTGCTTTAACCTGCTTGGATCTGGATCCCTTGGGTGGAGGCCTGGGGTACATGACCGGGAACCAGAGTCTGAACTGATAAAATTTCCCAGTGAAGTAGCAGGATTAAAGAAGAGAGTCCAGGACAGGCCTCTGTGGGACACCTGTGATTAGAGGGCATAATCTGGATGAGGATAAAACAAAGACTTGAGATTGGTTAGATAGGTAGGAGGAGAAAAACAAACAAAAAGACAATCCTTGCTTTCAAGGAGTTTATATTCTAAAAGGAAAACAACATATGAAAAAGTAGGGGTTAGAAGCATGGGAGATGAAGGTTGGTTCTCCAAAACAGATCTAATTAGAGTACAGTTTAGACAGGAATATGAGGCTTTACTAGGTGTCTTTAGTAAACCCTAATTCCAAGGTTCTGAAAATATAGATTAAAACTGAGGGAGATGCTGCAGGGAAAGAGGTTACTTAAAATTTGAATGACATGTTTACAGTGAATCTTCAAGATTAAGAGTTGGAGCATGAGAGGAGGTGGAGCCAAGATGGCAGATTTAAAGCAGGGACTTGCTTGAGATCTCCCCTAAAGCCCTCCAAATACCTGTAAAAATGACTGTAAACAAATTCTAGAGCAGTACAACCTACAAAATGATGGACTGAAGCAAATATCCAGCCCAAGACAATCTGGAAGGTCAACAGGAAAGGTATGTTGCACCAGACTGGGAGTGGAGCACAGACCATGCCAGCATAGACCAACCCTGGTGAACCTGGAGCAGGACTTGGGACTGAATCACTGGCAGCTGTGGGGGTTTCCAGACTTCTTAACCCACAAATGCCAAAAATAATTTATAAGATCAGTAGGAAAGATCTATCAGACCTGGGTGAGAGAGGAGCACAGTCCAGTCCTAGCCCAAGGGTGGTGATGATGGCAGCAGTGGGAGCTACAATGGCAGCAGTAACAGCAGTGACTACTTCCAGAACTCTTGGCCCACAGGGGGATTGAGTGGCTGATCAAAGGGGGATTGCAAGGATATCTTTGCTGGCACTGAGGCAAGACTCTCTTCTTTGCTGGTGCTTGGATCTGGGTTTCAGTACTGAGTAGTGGTCCAGGGGTGAGGAAGAACACAGGCGTGGTGAAGCTTATGGTAGTGATAGAAAAGGAATCCTCTTCATAGTTTCAAGGCAGAAAAGATTGCTTGTGGTTACTCACAAACCAGAGCACAGACCAGGAGAGGAGTAAACACCTCTCCTTTGATCTGAGCATTTACAGGTCCTTAGAAATATCTCTGAAGATAGCTACACGAAACCCCTGAAGCTTGGGACAGTAAACCCCCACTATGGAGACAGAGTCCTGCAGTCCTACTTTAACAAAGAGCTAAAAAGTCAAGTCATTGACTGGGAAAATGAGTAAACAGTGGGGGAAAAAATCAAAGTATCGAATTTTACTTTGGTAACAAGGAAAATCAAAACATATAACCAGAAGAAGACAACAATGTCAAAGGTCCTATATCTTCCAAGAAAAATATGAATTGGTCACAGACCATAAAGGAGCTCAAAAAGGATTTTGAAAATCAAGCAAGTGAAGAAGAGGAAAACATGGGGAGAGAAATGAGAGTGATACAAGAAAATCATGAAAAGCTTGCCCAAATGGCAAAAGAGGCCTAAAAAGCCAATAAAGAGAAGAATACCTTAAAAAGCAGAAGTGACAAAATGGAAAACAAGGTCCAAAAGCTCATAGAAGGAAATAATTCCATCAAAATTAGAATGGAGCCAATGGAAGCTAATGGCTTTATGAGAAATCAAGAAATTATAAAACAAAACCAAAAGAATGAAAAAAATAGAAGGCAATGTAAAATACCTTATTAGAAAAACAATTGCCCTGGAAAATAGATCCAGGAGAGATAACTTTAAAATTATTGGACTGCCTGAAAACCATGATCCAAAAAAGGGCATAGATATCATCTTTCAAAAAATTATCAAAGAAAATTTCCCTGATATTCTGGAACCAGAAGGCAAAATATAAATTGAAAGAATCCACCACTCAATTCCTGAAAGAGATCCCAAAAGCAAAACTCCTAGGAAAATTGTAACCAAATTCCAGAATTCCCAGGTCATGGAGAAAATATTGTAAGCAGCCAGAAAGAAAGAATTCAAATATTATGGAACCAAAATCAGGATATCTCTTATCTCAATGTGAAATTCAACAAAGGTAGACTAAGGCAAATTTCTCTGAGCAAGATGACAGTTTATTAGTAGGGTAAAAATGTATTAAATAGAATGAGTTAGTGTATTCCTCAATTTTAAGCTAAAGACCTGAAAATCAAGATGGAGCTTCTTTTTTTAAAGAAGCATAGAACTGAGAACACAGCAGTATAGGAAATGAAATACTGCAATTGGTTATAAGATTGGTGACATCATGAGTTTGAAAACAATATAACTTGATACATACCTGAGGCATGGGGGACAATATGATTAGTTGGATTGGGAATGAGGGGCTATCAATGACCCCCTCCTTTCCTTCTGTGACTAACAAATTTTCATTTTTTTAATCCACTTGCAAGGTCAGACGAGACATGCTTAAATTATAGTTTGGTGGTGTGTAGGCATTGAATCAGATTCTTTGGTGTCAAACACATTCCTCAAGGATAGTAAAGTTCCTTGAGGCAAGAATGGAGCAGTGGTTATCAGGAGAACTGGATTTCTAAACTTAACTCATTAGAGACCAGCTGAATTTCTGAACTAGTTTCAGAAAAAAAAAGAATCTTGACTTAGGAAATTATCAAGCAAAAATCAATCAAATGTAAAATAAATGTTTGCTTTTTCTCAGAATATGAATAGTTCCCAACAATGGACATAAAATCAAATGTTTCCTGGTACTTTCACGTTCCTTATGGAATCCAAGGATTGTTATTTAGTTTATAATTTAGACCAGGAGACTCTACTTGTATGTAAGCTTGGCCCAATAAAACCTTCATTATTTTGCAAATGACTCCCACACTTCAAGATCTTAATAAAATTGATTTCTTGTGCTCCTTTACTACAGGATTATAGATTTAAGCTGATATTAATATTATAGGTCATCTAACTGAACAACTTTAATTTATAGATGAGGACATTGAGGTTCACAGACTTCAGATGACTTTTCAAGGTCATATAAATAGTGAACAGCACAGCTATGATTTGAACTCAGATATTTTGACCCTCCAATCCAACTAACAATAAATATCACCAATATGTATGAGATCTTGTGATAGATTGGGAATAAAAAGACAAAAGAGAAACAGCCCCTGCCCTCAAGGAGCTATATGCAACCAGGAGAGACAGGCATGTTATATATGTTATTGTTGCTTAGTCATTCAGTCATGTCCAATTCTTCATGACCCCATGGACCATACTGTCCTTGGATCTTTTATTGGTGTAATAGTAATGTAATTTAAAGATCCCCCTGTATTGGCCTGGTTTTTGGTTGGATTGTGTTAAAACCCAGAGCTTGTCAGTCCCACTTGTGGGATGGACTTGTTGACGTGAAAAGAGAGGACTGAACTGGAAGGAGATGGTGACGTAAACTTAGAGAGACACAAGAAAAGAGAAAGGCAGAAGAACTTTTTGGAAGCAGCAATTTGGAAGCAGAGATAGAATGAGAAGATTGCTGAGGGCCACTTTGAGTTGCCCAGGACTTTTGAGAGCTGCCACCCAAAGCTGCCAAGGACTGAGGAGACATGGCTGTTATGCTGGTACTTTGTCTGTCTGTTTTGATGTTGTTTTGCCAGATCTGTCCACTGGTGAAGGATAGTGCTGTTGTTGCAGAGGGCTTGTACCTTGCTGTTGGTTCAGAAGCCCTGAAGAAGGATTTTCTTGTTGTATGTTTACAGAAATCCTGGAAGGGGGTTTTGCTAATGTTTTCAGGGGTCCTAGGACTGTTCTGCAGACAGAGATTGAATTAATGAAGACACTTGCAATATATCTTGTGGCCTTGCTAAGCTTTGTCTCCCCAGGAACAAAGATTGCTGAGAACTTGCCTTGTGTCAAGATGAAGAAAAGACCTCTATTTGGGTATTAAATGCTGTGCTTAAACTTGTTGTAACTCTGGGGTAGATTCAATTATAATCCAAGGGTGGGGAACTTTTGATGTTTTTGTGCTCTGTGATTAAACAAATGAATGTACTTTACTTATGATTGGAAACTAATCTCCATTTGAGAAGAGGGGCTTTTTGATGGACTAAATGAATGTACAGCCTATGGGTGGAGTAGTATTTAGAAGAGAGACTTTGTGATTGATTAAATGAATGTAATGTCCAGGGTTGGGGTAGTACTTGATTAAATCAGGTAGTACTTGGAGATTATTGAATCACACTTAGTAAATGCTGTATTTTGAATGATGTCATACTTTGATCTTCGCTGTTCTTAATTTGTCACTGAATAAAATGGAGAGCACCTATGCTGGTATTTTGAACCTTGGGAAGTTGCCTTTGCTTGGCATTACAATTGGTCATTTCCTTCTCTAATGGATTAAGGCAAACCAAGGTTAAGTGACTTGCCCAAGGTCAAATAGCTTGTAAGTGTCTGAGGTCAGATTTATACTGATATCTTCCTGACTCCAGGCCCAGCTCCCTATCCACTGAGCCACCTATCTTCCTGTAGGTATTACATTTAAGGATATACAAAATAAATAATGAAGTGATTTTGTGGGGAAATTCACTAGAAGCTTTGGCACTCAAGAAAAACCTCACAGAGCATATGGTTCTTAAGCTTAATCTTCAAGAAAACTAGGCATTCTAAGAGATAGAGAACAAGAAGGAATACATTCTAGGCCTGGGGAATAGTCAGTATAATAGCCAGAGGATAGAAGAATGAGCTCAATTAAGAGAATGTTTAGAAGGCTAGTTTGGCTCCTAGTAGTCCATATAGGGTGTGATATGTAACATTACCTTTCCTCACATGAATTCTTAAAGACAGATACAGATAGAGTCAAGAGATGTAGATTTTTCTACCTGCTCTGATGCTTATCATCTGTATGATCATAAATAAGTTATATGACTTCTTGGTGTTTCTATTTTCATTTGTGAGGTGATACCTAGATGGAGGCTAGACTAGAAAGATGATTCTAAAATCTATATAAGGTATAAGATCTTGAAAACCAGGCTTTATTAAAGTTAATTGTGCTTCAAATGGAGCTACTTGACTATGCCTTTAAATCCAAATCACTCTGCCTTTCCCTGACTGGCCAATTATTGGTCCTGGTCCAAACCTCACTTGTTCATCCTTTAGTTTTTTATGGCTCAGATTGAGTGTAAATAGCAATTTTTTTTTCATTTCTGGCCAGAAACTTGGAGGATCCTCCCCTCCCAGATTTATTCTTTTATGAAGGCAAACTAGGTCATATTTAATTTAATTTTTGCCTAGTTTTTAATTATTGAGTGGGAGTTGCTCCACAAACTGAGAACTGGGAACTATCTTAAAAAGACCAAGGCCTCCCACTACATCTGGGGCCATCACCAGTGTTCTTGACCTATGTGTTGCCACTGGACACCAATGTCTCTCTGGAGAAGAAAGTGAGGCTGATGACATTGTACTGCCCTCCCTCAAATAAATCCAATTCACTTGCAAGTCAAGTCATCACCCTCCTGATGCAATTGGGCCTCTCCAAGAATGAAGAATGAACAAGAACAATAAGGTATGAAATATATATGTATTCCATTCCAATTCACTTTAAAAGTATTGTTCTGGATTTATTAAACACAAAACAAGGACCTAATTCGTTCAACTTAGAATATTCATTTTGAATTATGAACTCTATTTGAGAGTATTGACATGGTTCTACACAGGATAGGCCTAAAAATTCCTGAGATTCCTGCAAAACACTTCTTAAAAAAAATAAGACGAGTAAGCAGCTTAGTAGATTTTAGTTTTAGACTAGCTTCTTCCACCATACAGCAAAATACCCTCCTAATGGATACATGAAAGGAATATGAAAAGATAAGAATATTAATATTTGTATTTTTAAGATAACTTGAGGTTGTGAATTTCATAAATAGGAGGGACATTTAACACTATGGGGGGAATTCTTGAGCAAATACAGGATAAAGGAGATCATAAAAGATTAAATAGACAGTTTTGATCAAATAAAATGCAAAGCTTTTTCAATAACATCAACTTAACAGAATAAGAGAGAAACAAGTGAGAAAGGGATTTAGCTTGAAATGAACATGATAAGTCAGCTACTAAAAATTTATTCATAATTCTTATTAACGTGCAAGACCATGAGCTATTTTCCAAGATATGAAAAGTAGAATTATATAAGTAAGCAGCTTTCCAAAGAATTACAATCTATTATTGACCACATTGAAAAGTAAGACAAAATAACAAAAAAAAACCAAATACTCCTCCAAATGATTAATAATAAAACAAATATGAATATAAATAATCGTATAATTTCAACTTTACTCCTTATAAGTTGGCAAATATGACAAAAATGAGACTGATCAGTACTGGTGAGACTATATAGAGGAATAAAGATACTGGGTGAACCTATGACCAATTCTGAATTGCAATTTTAAATTATGCAAGAAATGTGACTCAACTCTTAATTTCATCATCAGTATATCCATTGACAGGAATATACCCCACGGAGGTCAAAAGCAGAAATAAAATTCTAATATTTAACAAAATATTCGTAGGGGATTTGGAAGAATTGCTTAATTACTATTTTAACATTTTAGTGGCATTCTTACTATTTCTCAACATTCAAAATCTTACCCCGGAGATTCAGAAATCTATAAAAGTAAAGATATGCTATTACGGGCAAAAGTTTGCATGAAGAATAACTGGGGATTTTAGGACATTACAAATTCTATTTGAGCCAGTAGTATAACATAACTGCCAAGCAAGCAAACTATTGTGATCTTAGGCTTCACTAAAGAGACACCTTACAGTGACATCTATGGTTTGGCTTCATTTCTGAATGCTATATTTTTAATACAATGTTATTATCAAACTTGAAAGTATCTAAATTAAATTGACCAGAATGCTAAGGGAAATTGAAAACACGTATGAAAGAAGTGACTGAAGGATTTAGAGATGTCTAGAATGAGGATATCAGGAATGAGCTTATAATTCAATATTTTACATTTGTCCTTCTTTGGATAGAGGATAGAATTAAGAACAATGGGTTTAAGTTTTAGAGAGACAGCAGATTTAGTATAGTAAAGAGAACTTTATAACACTTAGAACTGCTCCTAAGTGGAAGCAGCTGCCTCAGTTGGTAGTGAGTTTCTCATCACAAAGTATCTCCAAAGCTGAATGATCTCCATTTTGGGTATGTTCGAAAGGCAATTCTTGGTTGAATAGGACTAGATTCCTTTGCTGTCCTACATGGAATAAAAAGATAAGACTTGGAGGCGGTAAGGTGGTGCAATGAGTAAAGCATCCACCCTGGAGTCAGGAGGACCTAAGTTCAAATGTGATCTCAGATACTTAACACTTACTAATCATGTGATGTTGAGCAAGTCACTTAACACCAACTGCCCTGCCTTCCCCCCTCCAAAAAGAAAAATAAAGAAAAAAAAAAGATAAGACGAACAAGACCTTAGAATTCATCTCTTTGTGGAACCACTTTATTTTATAATCACAGAAACTTTAACAAGTAACTTGCATATATGCCCTTCCAAGTCTGAGATTTAGTGAAATTCTGTGTAAGGTCCAGGGTTGGACTCTCAGATCTTAAGGTCCAGTGCGCTTTGCACTTGCTATCTTGCTTTCAAAAAGCTCTCATTCTATTGGGGAAGAGAACATACATTGACTATTTCACCTGCAATTCCAAAAAGGAACTTCTTATGGTCCTTATGGTATAGTATGCTTATGGTGGAATATTTCTGAGTTTGTTTCCTGATGTAATGATGATAATAGTAGGTATTTTATCTTTCTTTTAGAACAGGTGTGTGAAGAGCAAACACTTTTAAACTTGAAAGCATTCCTTATATCTGAGATATTGTCAAAATGAACTGAATTTTCCTTATTGGTCATTATGTCAATTATCTTGGGAATATAAAAGTTGGAATAGTAAAATAGGTTTTAGAGTTTTTTACCTAGAAAGTTTTACCTAGGTTTTAGAATTTCTTCATTCAGCTATATATAGTGGAGCCAAAAAAATCCATCTTTTCTTAAACTACTTTTCAGGTTCTTGTTACTATAGTAACTAGGTATTTTCTTAGAATTGTCTTTTTTTTTTAAGCAGACCCAGTTGTAATGAAAATTTTCTAGATGTTTCTGAGGCAGTGACCATGCCCCCAATGGTGACACTATGAAGTGAAAGTGTCATGTCACCCACTAACAACTAAATTGTTTAAGGATGTCTGCAGGTGTTTCCTCATGAGCTCTATGACCCACTTAAAAACTCTTTGGGCTGAAATGCAGCTTTCAAATAGCTGCCTTGAAGTAACTAATAGAGATGATGTTGTCTCACTTTTAAGGCTCAGCAGGCCATTGAAGAAAGGTGAAAGAATGTTCTTTTTCTTTTAAGGAGTCTGACTCTTGTAAAATCAAGTTAAGTATGTCTCTCCTGTTCGTTTGTGGCTCTTTGCGTACATGTCTTTTGCCTTTCTTTTTACCTTCAGTGCTTAATAAATCCTTATTAATTGTTGACTAAGTTTGAGGGGATAAACACACATGATATCAGATGAACTTCAAATCACAAGGGAATTTAGGAACACATAACTTGTTCTGCCATATTTGTCACAGACTTGGATATTTTGAAATGCAGATGGAATTTTCTCTGGCCTGGAAGCATCAGAGATTTTATAGGTGGGGAGGGAGATTTTAGAGATTAATTATTCTGACCTTTTATTTTTCAAATGAAAAGATTTGTACAGAACAGAAAGTTACTTGTCCAAGATCACACAGTTAGTAAGTAGCAGAGTCAGGGCTTTGAAGTGAAATTCTCTGATTCTATATCCACTCTATCTCTGCTTCTCCTCAGAGACTGAAGTTCTTAGTTTCGTATGCTCTTATATTTTTGAGAGCATCTTTCTCACCTTCGTGCTCACCCTTTCTCAGGATAATAATGATCTCTGAGACTGTCTTCCCTCAGGGGAGTCCTCTACCCACCTACACTTTCCCTGACTACTATGACTCTCTAATGAATTATTTTGGGGGTATAGATGAATGAAATAAAAGTGCTTCTTACTATGTGCAAAGCAATGTGATAAATTGGAGGGGGGCATATATAAAGATAAATATAAAACAATCCCTGCTTTAAAAAAGCTCTCCTTTTCTTGGAGTAAATGCACATTGAATATTTCAGCTATGAGTCAGAAAAGGAACTTCCTGTGGTCCTTATGGTGTGGTATCAAAGCATATGGTAATACATAATCTTTAATGTCATTTCCACTGATAGAATCATATCAGTTTCTGATGTTGAGCAATTTTAAAAATGTCAAGTACTTCATTGGCAAGAGCTTTCTTCTGTGGCTCTTTCTCAGCCTGTAGTAAGCAATTGTCAATGGTGTTTCCTTCTAGGGTTACTTCCAGCTGGAGGGTGTTACTCCTTGCCAGGTTCTTCATCTTACTTACCTATAGGTGGAAGTTGGTCATCAAGTACTTTTAGTGGTGGTGAGATAGTTGAAGTCTTTCTCCACACCTATTTCTTTTTTTTTAAGTATTTTATATTTCCCCCAATTACATGTCAAGAAACTTTTTAGCATTCATTTTAGAACAATTTGAGATCCAAATTATTTTCCTTCCCTCCCTCCCTCCCCTTCCCTGTTCTGAAAATGGTAGAGAGTTTGATATAGTTTATACATGTGCTATCATGTAAAATATTTCCATTAGTTAGAGCTGTGAAAGAAGAGACAGATGAAAAGGGGAAAAAAAGCATGAAACAGAATAAAGTAAGTAAAAAATATGCTTTGATCTGCATTCAGAGTCCATCAGTTCTTTATTTGGAGATGGATATCATTTTGCTTCATGAGTTCTTTGTTCTTGTCTTGGATCATTTTGTTGCTGCGAAGAGCTGAGTCATTTGTAGTTGATCATCTCAAAATGTTGATACCATGTACAATGTTTTCCTGGTTCTGCTCATTTCACTTTGCATCAGTTCAATACAAGTCTTTACAGGTTTTTCTAAATTTTGCCTGTTAATCATTTCTGATTGCTCAATAGTATTCCATTACATTCATATAGCATAGCTTTTTCCGCCATTCCCCAACTGATGGTCATTCCCTTAATTTTCAATTCTTTGCCACAACAAAAAGAGCTGCTATAAATATTTCTCACATGTAGATCCTTTTCCTTTTCTTATGATCTCTTGGGGATATAGACCTAGTAGTGGTATTGCTAGATCAAAGGGTATGCAAAGTTTAATTGCCATTTGAGCATAGATCCAAATTGCTCTCCCAAATGGTTGAATTAGTTCCTCCATCAACAATGAATTAGAATCCTAGTTTTCCCACATCTTTTCCATAATTTATCATTTTCCTTTTCTGTCATATTAACCAATCTCACAGGACTGATGTGGTGCCTCAAAGTTGTTTTATTTTGCATTTCTCTAATCAAAAGTGATTTGGAGCACTACTTTATATGCTGATAAATTACTTTGATTTTTTTCATATGAAAACTTCCTGTTTATATCCTTTGACAATTTATCAGTTGGTAATGGCTTATATTCTTGCGAATTTGCCTTAGCTCATTATATTTTTGAGAAATGAGGCCTTTATCAGAGATACTTTCTGTAAAGATTGTTTGCCATCTTTCTGCTTTCCTTCTAATCCTGGTTGCATTGATTTTGTTTGTACAAAGCTTTTTAATTTAATACAATCAAAATGATCTGTTTTGCATTTTGTAATACTATCTCTTGTTTGATCCTAAATTTTTCCCTTCTCCATAAATCAGATAGGCAGACTATTTCTTGCTTTTATATTTTTTTTATGGTGTTAACCTTTATGTCTAAATCACTCGAAAGTCTTGTCACATCAAACTTTTCTAAAATTCTATGTTCCTTCTTAGTTTCTTTCTTACTTATTTTTGCTGAATTTATTGAGTTCTGGAGGGGACATGCAAGGTCTCTCATTAGTTTAGTTTTACTGTCTATTTCTTCCTATAATTCACTTAACTTCTCATATAAGAATCTGGATGCCACTTGGTACGTATACATTTAGTATTGATATTGTCTATGGCATCTTGAACAAGATGTACTCTCCTCATTGTCTCTTCAAATTAGGTCTCTTTTTGCCTTCACTTTGTCTAAGTCCAGGATTGCTACCCCCTACTTTTTTTTTTAACTTCAGCTGAAGCATAATAGATTCTGCTCCAACCCCTTACCTTTACTCTGTGTGTCTTTCCACTTCAAGTGTGTTTCTTGTAAACAATATATTATAGGATTCTGTATTTTGATATGCTCTGCTATGTATTTCCATTTATCCCATTCACATTACAGTTACGACCACCTATTTCCCTCCATCTTATTCTTCTTCCTGTCTGTCCTCTCTCTCCTTCTACCCTTTCCCTCCTCACCAATGTTTACCTTCTATTTTCCACCTTCTCCAATCTGCCCTCCCTTCTTTCAGTCCCCACACTCCTACCCTTTACTTGATCTTCTCTCTTTCTTCCCTGTAGGGTATGATAGATTTCTATATCCAACTGTTTTTGTATATGATTCCTTCTTTGAGCCAATACTGATGAGAATAAAGTTCAAGTGATGCCCATTGCCCACCCCCTATCTTTCCCTCCACTATAATAGGTCATTTATGCCTCTTCATGTGAAATAATTTACCCCATTCTACCTCTCCCTTCCTTCTGTACCCTTTGTACTCCTCCTTTTTATGCCTGAGTTTTTTTTTTATCATTCTCTCAAATTCACCTTATACCAATATTCTCTGTCTATATATATTCCTTCTAGCTATACTATTAATGTTACCATTTTTAAGAATTACAAATCTCATCTTCATATGTAGGAATATAATTTTTAGCTCTATTGAATTCCTTACATTTTCTTTTCCCTTTTTTACCACTTTATGCTTCTCTTGGGTCTTGATATTACAGGTTGAAATTTTCATTTATTTCTGGTCTTCTCCTTATGAAAACTTGAAATCCTTCTATTTCATTGAATGCCCAGTTTTTCCCTTGAGGTATTATGCTTAATTTCACTCGGTAAGTGATACTTGGTTGTAGTCCTACCTACTTTGCCTTCTGGTATTTCATGTTCTATTATCTTCTATCCTATAATGTTGCAACTGCCTGTTCCTGTATAAATCTGTTTTTGATTCCCTAATACTTGAGTTGTTTATTTCTGGCCCTTTGTAATATTTCTATTTCCTCGACCCAATAGTTCTGAAACTTAGTGTAATAGTAATGGAATTTAAAGATCCCCCTGTATTGGCTTGGTTTTTGGATTGATTGTGTTAAAACCCAGAGCTTGTGAATCCCACTTGTGGGATGGACTTGATGTGAAAAGAGAGTGCTGAACTGGGAGGAGCTGATGATGTAAATTTAGAGAGACACAAGAAAAAAGAGAGGCAGAAGAACTTTTTGGAAGCAGCATCTTGGAGGCAGAAAGAGACTGAGAAGATTGCTGAGGGCAGTTTGAATTGCCCAGGGCTTTTGAGAGCTGCCACCCAGAGCTGCCAAGGACTAAGGAGACATGGCTGTTATGCTGATACTTTGTCTGTCTGTTTTGATGTTGTTTTGCCAGATTTGTTCACTGGTGAAGGACAGTGCTGTTGTTGCAGAGGGCTTGGAACCTTGCTGTTGGTTCAGAGTTCCTGAGATTGTTCTGCAGACAGTGAATTCTGTCCACTGTTGAAGGATAGTGCTGTTGTTGCAGAGGTCCTGGAACCTTGCTGTTGGTTCAGAGCTCCTGAGACTGTTCTGTGTCTTTTCCTGCAGTTATCAGTTAATGCTTTCAATGCCTTTTTTGCCCTCTGGTTCCAGGATATCAAGACAGTTTTCCTTGATAATTTATTGAAAGAGGCTATCTAGGTCCTCCTTTTATTAATTAATGGCTTTCAAGTAGTCCAGTGATTCTGATATTGTCTCCCCTACTTCTATTTTCCAGGTAATTTGTTTTTCTCATGAGGTGTTTTACATTTTCTTCCACTTTTTGCATTCTTTTGAATTTAATTGATTGATTAATATGTCTCATAGTGTCATTAGCATTAGCTTACACTTGCCCAATTCTCATTTTTGAGGTATTTTATTCCTAAATTAACTTTTGTACTTTTTTCCATTTGACCAATTGTACTCTTTAAGGAGTTTTCTTCAGTGAACTTTTGTAGCTCTTTTTCCATTTGGCCAATTCAACTTTTTAAGCAGTTTTCCAAGCTATTGACTCTTTTTTTCATATTCTCTTGTGTCACTCTCATTTCTTTTCTGCATTTTTCTTCTACCTCCAGTATATGATTTTTAAGCTCTTTTTTTATCTTTACCTTGAGTTCTTTTTCACCTTGAGGGCACTTCATGTTTTTCTTTGGGGTTTTGCCCATAGGCATTTTAAAATTGTACTTTTCTGAATTTGTGTCTTGGTCTTCCCTGTCACCCTAATAATTTCTAAGATTAAATTATTTTTTGTTTGTTTTTTACTCTTTTTTGCCTTTTTTCCTTTAAATTTCAGCTCTGCACCTCGACTAGAAGGAGCACTGTCTCTGTCTTCTTGTGCTAGTGGCTGCAGAACTAGCTTTTTACCTGGTGCAGCACTGAAGTTGCCTTGAGGATCCTGAGTGATCCTTATGTCTGGTGCTATGCAGAGAGAGTGGGTTGGTGGTGGCACTGCTGGAAGCCTTAAATATCTTATAAGTTACCTGGTGCTGAGCTGGGATCCTTGTAGTGATGTCTAGAGGATGATAAAGTGATTTTTCTGAATTTCCCCTTCGATACACTGATGTACATGGAGTTTTGGCTACTTCAGGGTCCTTGTTTGCCTGGGGCTATGGTGGTCATAGGGGCTGGAGTCTGCCTGTTTGCCTTGCTATGCTAAGGGACAAGGTAGGTCCTGGTATTGATGAATACCTTCTCCACCACACTGGGGTTCAGGACCTCTCCACACCAGTTTCTACCCCCCAAAATGGTTGTACATTTACTCTGATGAGACTGCTTTCAGTACTACTACAGAATTTCCCTGAAACTATGTGAATCTGCTCCAAGTTATAAGAAATCATGGTTCTGAGTATGACAAAGATCCATGGAACTACACTTGTGTGTGTGTGTATGTTTATAATTTGGTGTATATTTCAGGATATGTCTCCATACATATGTTTGTGCTTTGGGGTTACAGGATTTTTGCTTTAATTTAAAATGTGAGTTTATTCCAAAAATGCCTGAAGAAGGGGACAGAGCCAAGATGGCAGAGTAGAAACAGGACTTACTCATGGCTCCTGCTTTCACCTCCTCCAATAAATGTAAAAAAATGACTCTAAACAAACATTAGAGCTACAGAACCCACAAAGTAACAGAGAGAAATAACCTCCTGCTGAAGACAGCCCAGCAGGCCAGCAGGAAGGGGCCATTGTAGCATGCTGGGAGCACAGCCCAACCCTGCTTGAACCTGAGGTTTTAGCCTCAGGGTAGCAACAACCAGCCCCTAGATGGAGGGATTTCAAGAGAGTGGATCATCAGCAGCTGTGGTGGTTTCCAGAATTATCAACCCATAGATGTTAAGGACAAAATGAGAGGTCAATGTGAACTTTGGGAACAGGGAGTCCAGGACTGCAGTCCACCCTCTGCCACTGGAGGGAAAAGCAGCTGAGGCATGGTGGCCACTGCCATGTGGCTGCTTCAGAACTCCTGGCCTACAGATTTTATGGGGACCAAGTGAACAGTCTGAGGTATAATTGCACTTGCTTTAACCTGCTTGAATCTAGATCACCGTCTAGGGTGGAGGTCCTGGGGTGCATGACCAGTGAGCCAGAGTGTGCAGAGGCTTCAGAGAGGTCAGCCAACTAACAGCTCCAGCAGCTGAGAAAACCCCAGCTATTTGGGACAAAGCTCTCCTCTCTGGAAGCAGAGTTCTACTGTGGCAAAAAGCTCAAAATCAAGTAATTGAGTGGCAACATGAGCAAGAAAAGAAAGTAAAAAAAGGACAGCAATCCAACTTTGGATTCCTTTTCTGGGGGCAGAAAGGATCAAAGCATGAAACAGGAGGAAGACAACAAAGTCAGAACTCCTGCACCAAAAGCTTCCAAGAAAAATATGAATTGATTACAGGCCATAGAGGAGCTTAAGAAGGATTTTGTAAATCAAATAACAGAAGTGGAGGAAAAACTGGGAAGAGAAATGAGAATGATGAAAGAAAATCATGAAAAGAGAGTCAACAACCTGACTAAAGAAAATAAAACCTTAAAAATAGACTAACTCTACTGGCAAAAGAGGATCAAAAAGGCAATGAAGAGAAGAATGCTTTAAAAAGCCAAATTTGCCAGATGGAAAAAGCATCTCAAAAGCTCACTGAAGAGAATCATTCCTTCAGAATTAGATTGGAGCAAATGGATGCTAGTGATTTTATTAGAAATCAAGATACTATTAAACAGATCCAAACAAATGAAAAAAAATAGAAGGCAATATGAAATATCTCATTGGAAAAAGCACTGACCTGGAAAATAGATCCAGGA
Organism: Petaurus breviceps papuanus; assembly: GCF_028583685.1. Taxonomy (NCBI): domain Eukaryota; kingdom Metazoa; phylum Chordata; class Mammalia; order Diprotodontia; family Petauridae; genus Petaurus; species Petaurus breviceps. The sequence goes on from NW_027187309.1 coordinate 3,710,109, forward strand.
GCATTAATGTAAAAAACTACTTGAAAGCCATGATCAAAAAAAGAACCTAGAAATCATCCTTCAAGAATTTCTCAAGGGAAATTGCCCTTATGTTTTAGAACCAGAGGGCAAAATAGAGATTGAAAGAATCAACAGATCACCTCTTGAAAAAGATCCCAAAAAGAAAGCTCTTAGGAATATTATAATCAGATTCCAGAGTTCCCAGAACAAGGAGAAATATTACAAGCAGCCAGGAAGAAACAATTTGAATATGGTGGAAACACAATCAGGATAACACAGGATCTGTCAGCTTCTATACTGAGGGATCGAAGGGCTTGGGATATGATATTCTGGAGGTCAAGGAGCTGGGATTACAACCAAGATTCACCTACCCAGCAAAATGGAGTATAATGTTTGAGGGAAAATATGGTAATGAAATGAAATAAAGGCCTTTCAAGCATTCATGATGAAAAAACCAGAGTTGAATAGAAAATTTAACATGCAGATACAAGAAGCAGGGGAAGCATGAGAAGGCAAACAGGGAATACAAATCATAAGGAACTTATCAAAGTTGAAATATTTACATTCCTACATGGAAAAAATGATAATTATAACTGGTGAAACTTTTCTCAGTATGAGAATAGTTGTATGGAATACAAATATATATATGTATATATTATATATATGTATGTATTCATACATATATATGTCTATATAAGAGTGTATATGTGCATATGAATATGTGTATATATATGTATATAGGTACACATAGACAGAGGGCATCGGACCAATTGAGTAGGAAGGGATGATAATTAAAAGGAGAAATTATGAGGTGAGAGAGGAATATAATGAGAGGAGATGGGGAGAGACAGAATGGGGTAGATTATCTCATATAGAAGAGGCAAGGGAAAACTGTTATAATGGAGGGGAACAACAGGAAGGGAAAAGGGAATGAGTCAACCATACTGTCATTGAATTTGGCTTAGGGAAGGAATGATATACTCACTAAATAAGGTATCTCACCCTACTGGATAGGAGGGGGGATGTGGATGATGGGGTGAGAATGATGGAAGGGACAGCAGGTTAGGAGGGAGAGAAGTTGGAAGCACCTACTTTTGAAAATGGACAGGGTCAAAGTAGAGAACAGGAAAACTGGGAGTCAGGAGAAGATGGGGGAAATATAGTCAGTCTTTCACAATACAGGCACTATGGAAATGATTTGTATAGCTGAACATGTACAACCTATATTGATTTGCTTATCTTCTGAGTAAGGGTGGGTGACAATGGAGAAAGGGAAAGAATCTGGCATTCAAAGTTTTAAAATCAAATGTTTAATATATATGTAATTTTTACTTGTAACTGGGAGATAAGATATACAGACACTGGGGCATAGAGATTCATCTTACCCTACTGGAAAGTTGGAGGGGTATGGGGGAGGATATAGGAGAGAACAGGTTGGGGAGGGGATATCCAGTGGGATCACTGTTTTGGGGTGGTGGGTAGGGGATAGATGGGCATAAAATTTGTAACTCAAAATCTTGTGGAAATGAATTATGTAAACTTAAAATAAACATAAAATTTTACTCAAATAAATTAAAAAATAAATAAAAATGTTCTAAGTGAAGGGTACTTGTGGAACAATAGAGGGCTTAGATGGGAATCATGAAAATTAGTTTCAAATCATTTCAGAATTCATGAATAAGGAAATGGTAAACTAAGATCAAGTATATGATCATCTTTGTGTGTGACTGAGGTGAACTATTAATAATTTCTGATAGTAGAATATTTGAGGGGGTTTCAATATACATAGATTTATGTATCTACATCCATATATGTGTATGAACATATATAGATATGTTATAGATAGATCTGTAAGTATATACATACACAAATACATACACACAAATCAAATTCACCTAGTATTAGGATAAGAGTTGAGGTAAGAAAGAATAATAGCCAAGCTTTTATTAGGGTGCCTTTGTGGTCAGTATACATGAGCTACCAGAATTTTGTTTCAGTAATGAATATGGCCTAGGTTAATCTCAAGAGAGGAAAGGTTAATAAGTGATTATGGTAAAGAGAAGAATTGGAAATTGTAATGGAGAGCAAGGAGTACTCCAAGTCCCCCATCTTAACTAGTGAGTGGGGGTTATGAGAAAAAGTAAAGTTCATGCTGGAGAGGGAGTTAAGTGAGACTGTTTCCAGGTCTCAGAGCTGAAAGTTGGTAGAAGCAGAAGAGAAAATATCTAAGATAAAAACAAGCTTATAGACAATGGATCAGGCTTTTCAGAGAACATAGTGGAATAAGTGGATTCAGGGGAATGGAAGTCAGAGATAGTGTAGTATGGGATGGAAAGAAGGGTTCAAATAATGACAGCCAAGTATTCAGAATCAATGGGATGGGAAGGGTATTTATCAAGAGAGAGTCTGTTACTGAGATCAGGTAAGTTTTCATTGTCTGTAGTGGTTTGGCCTTGAGGTAAAGTTCTTTTAGAGCTTTAGACAGTTCAGCAAAAGAAATAAAATTTGATAGCTAAAAGAATAATTTTATGCACTGTTCTCCCAAGTTAGGAGACCAGGGTAGAGACTTGATGGAATGACTTTTCTCCCCTTTTCAGGAAGGGAGGAATCTGGTACTGATGGGATGGTATTCCTTATCTTCCTGAAGGAGGCAGGATACCAGACAATATTCCCTATATGATGGAAAGGTGTTTGGATGATGCTGCAAAAAATGCAGACAAAAAATAGTCTTTGCCATCAATGAATTAACAATCTATGAAGGGAAATCACATGTAACTATGTAATTATAAAGAAAATATATACTCATCTACCACTAAGTCACTGTTATCACTTGCCCAAGTACCTTCACTTGTATGAAGTTCTGTTTTGTCATTCATAAAGTGTTAGCATTTTGGGAATGATTTTCCAGTTCCATTTTAGTTTAAACATTCTATAAATCTATACTATGAATACAGTAAAAGACCTCTATATAAGTCTGACACCTAGATAGCCCCGTATCATGTTCAATGTTGTATGAAACAGCACCACATAGTGCTGTAAGCATTGAATTTGGCCTTAGAAACCTGAGTTTAGTTCCCAGCATCAACATTTTTACAACCTGATTATCCTAGGGCAAGTTTCTTCACCCCTCTTTGTCTTGATTTTATCATTTTAAAAGGAAGAAAGTTGGAATAGATGACCTCTATGATTCTCTTCCTACTAGAAAGTTCTATGATCCTTTTTATAGTCCAAAATACACTTCAATCTACACAGATTCACTTGGATTTGGGAGGAAAGTTATAGTATTATAGAAGACAGAATCATTACAGAGGCATTCATGAGATAGAGGATACATGGATTGTCAAGGTGATGGGACATTTGAGATAGTGGCACAGCAATTTTACTCTGTGCTATAAGAAAAACCTTTATGAAAAAAAAAGAAAGGAAAAAGAAAGAGCAAAAAAAAACCTTTATGCCTGAAGTAAGAACACATGTGGACATGTAAAAAAACAACAACTTCCCTTTCTACCTACCATGGTAGGATTTGAAACATCAGGATGTTGGTGAGAAAAGTTTTTTTTTTAAATTAGTTTGACCTACTTTTCCATCCTGATCTTATGATCTTAGGTTACTACTTGTAATACATACATATGCACATACATGCATGCTCATATATACACATGTATGTATATCCAGACATGCACAATATATACTTACACCCATACATGAAGACGTATATATGTGTATATGTGTGCACACACATATAACCACATATATATATACAAATATATATATATATATATATATATATATATATATATATATATATATATATACACATAAACAAATACCCTATGTTTCTCCCCAAAAAGCATGTCTTATTATTTTTACTTTCTTTTTCCTAGAATAATTCCCCCGGAAATCTTTTCTTGATATAATAATAATATTTCTTTAGGACTATTTCAGATGTCACTTCTTAATTAAAATTTCACTGTTGTCTCTTTTCCCCAACCAAAAGAGATGATATGAAGTATGGGATATTTTGGAGATAGGAACGAATAGACTTCAGCAGAGAGGGATCAGGCCTTCTATTTTTCAATTGGGAGGCCTGGAAACAATGCAATAGTAAGAATGTCAACAAGAAGACACACATTGCTAAGAAGAGCTTATAGGCTGCACAGTAAAAAGAGCCTAGTACTAAAGTCAGGAACATCCGAGTTTTGGTTGCGCACATCTACAGCTATGTAATTCTGGGCAAGTCACTTAGCTTTTGTCTGCTTCAATTTACTCATCTATAAAATGTAGATAATAGTAGTACCTATCTCCCATGGTTGTTGTGAGGATAAAATGAGATAATATTTGAAAAGACTTATAAAACTTTCAACACTCTATAAATGCTACCTACTCTACTGCTACTACTACTACAGTATTAATACTAATATTATTACTACTACTTATCATCATCATCATCATCATTATTATTTTTATTACAGTTTCCCTCATAATACAAGTTGAAGAAGTTAGGAAAAGACAGGCCAAACAGGCCAAGAGGCAAAATGTTGGTGGAATATGAACTTATAAAACAGTTATTGAAAATGCTTTAGAATTTTTTTTGAGAGGGGCAGCTAGGTGGGACAGTGAATAGAGCACCAGCCCTGGAGTCAGGAGGACATGAGTTCAAATCCAGCCTCAGATGCTTAACACAAAATAAAAAAACTAGCTGTGTGACCTTGGGCAAGTCGCTTAACCCCAGCTGCCCTCCAAAAAGCAAAAAAAAATAACAATAAAAAATAGAATTTTTTTGAGAAATGTCAGGAAACAGTTCATACCATTTGACCTAGGGATTTCACTACTTGCATATCCTCAAAGGAGGTCAAAGAGTAAAGATGACAAACATTTATTAAGCACCTACTATGTTAGCACTTTGCCAATTATGCAGGATAAAAAGTAAAAAAAAAGCCTATTCCTTCAAGGATCACAGGCTAATGAGGGGAGATAATATGCAAACACTTATGAACGAGTAAGTTATGCAAAGTATATTTCCATATTAGTCATTTTGTGGAAGAAAAAACACAAAAAAAGAATAACTTTACTGTTTTCACATAAACAGTATATCCCAGGAATAGGGCTTGAATCCATGTTTTCTAGTTTCGAAAATTCGTCTTCTATCTAGTATGCCACACTACCTCTAATTATCATTGCTGATAATAATTACTAATAAATATCATAGGAATTAAGAGCTGGAAGGGGTTTTAGGCATGATTTAATCAATCTACCCATTATATCAGACTACTTTTCAAATTGTAGGAACAATTTTTTGGGCAAGATTGAGGGAGAAATTTTAAATTCAAGAAACACTAAGTACTTGTTTTGCTAGGTTTTGAGGGATGACCATCAATACTTTAAGCATCTGTGATTATCTTAATACAGATCTCAAGTTTTCATATTTCAATAGTGTTTTGCCATAGAGATTAGATTATAGGATCACTAAAGTAACTTTTAAATTAGTTTTTATTTGCTTCGACCATGTTATTCCTTAATAAATGGTGTTCCTGAGTTCTTGTAGCCCAGATCTTTCTGTACAATTTGCAGCATTGACGACAACTTTCTCCAAACCTAGCTAAACTTTCCCTGGAACAATATACACAAAGTCTATTGAAAGGACCTTACTCAAAATATTTCCATTTTAGATTAAGAGTTGAAAGAAGCTCAGAGGTCATTAGCCTAGTTTCCTAATTTTATATATGTAGAAACTGAGGCCTATATATAGATGTAGAAACTCACCCATGGTTACACAATGTAGTAGTTGTGAGGCAGAACTTGAACTCAAGTCCTCTGATTTCAGAACCCATATTCTTTCTACTGAACTATGTTGTCTCCTTGCCAGAATTTATATTTCCTTGGCATCATCTAACATGCAGCATTAATTCTGTAAACTAATGAAACCTTATAGTATGATTTTAATGGAAACTAAAGAAGACATGCAGTAAATAAATTATTAATAACAAAAATCAGTATTTTTACTCTTGAAAACTTATAGTCTAGGAATCAGAATATTGAGCCATAAAAATTTATCCTATCTATTATGTCCCATCTTATGGCTGGCTAAATCCATAGATTATAATAGGAAGAATTGGTATAGTGTGATTTGAGATATTTTGGTCAAACTCTCATTCCTCTCAAAATACCCTCTTCACTTGTCTTTTCATGCTGAGAATTGTCCCATGCAAGGGATAAAAAACAATAGACCATCTACATTTAAACTTTAAACTGTTTGCACTTAAGAAATGTTAAAGCAAAATGATTCCTCCAAGCTTTAACATTGAGTTTGTCAGACTACCAGAGACCTGAAAGGTCCATGTAGAATCCAACAACCAAATATGATTTTAGAGGGTAAAAATGGGAAGGAGCAGACTAAGAATATTGGCTAGGAGTGTAGGCCCTGTAAGGACACACATAGCATGGATAAAGGACTTGCCTTAAAATCAAGAAGAGCTGGGTTCAAATCCTGCCACTGACACATACTAGATATGTGACCATGAACAGAGTATTCAACTTCTTAGCACCCTAGATAAATATCAATGGATAAAACTTAATGTAGTTAATTAAATGAATAAAAATTGAATGTGGGAAAAAATGAAATATAAACTGAAGGTTGTATAGTATAATAAGGATTTGGCCATGAAGAAGAAATATGTGAATCAATCTCCTTTTCTTCTTTGCAAAGGTAAGAGAAAATGGATTTGAAATACTGGCTTCTACTGTCAGACAGTTAATACCTAGTTAGTTTTTGTGACAATATTGGGGGATTTTTCTCTCTTTAAAAATAATTATTTGGGTGCGGCTAGGTGGCACAGCGAGTAAAGTGCCGAACCTGGAGTCAGGAGGACCCGAGTTAGGTTCCGTCCTCAGACACTTAACCCCCCCCCCACACACACACACACAAACTAGCCATGTAACCTTGGTCAAGTAACTTAACCCTAATTGCCCTCCAAAAGGCAAAAATAATAATAATTATTATTATTTGGGGGCAGCTAGGTGGCACAGTGAATAGAGCACTAGTCCTGGAGTCAGGAGGACCCGAGTTCAAATCCAGCCTCACACACAACATTTATTAGCCATATGACCTTGGGCAAGTCACTTAACCCCAATTGCCCTGCCTTCCTCCCTCCAAAAAGCAAAACAAAACAAACAAAAAACAAAACAATTACTTGTTATGAAGGGTGTGTTTTGGGGTAGTAAATGTCTAAGGATAGATTTGAACTTAGGAAGATGAATCTTCCTGATTTCAGTCCTAGCACTCAGTCTACTGTGCCACCTAGCTGCCCACAAATTAAAATTTAGATGTTGGTTAAAAAAAGAAGAGGAAATGTGAAAACCAGGAGGATTAGAAAAATAGGGATTGTGTTATGGAATGTGAAAACAGGAAAACATACGATTACAAGGGAATCTAAGAGCTTTGGTGACAAAGCAACATTTTCTCAGTGTTTTACAAAGTCTTTCCCATTTTTTTCTCCTCAGAATTGAGTTTGAGCTTGGGAATGCAGTACAAGTCTGGTTCCCTCTATACTTTACTTGTCCACATGGAATGGAATAAGATTTCAGCTTCCCAGGCTGTAAAAATGACAAACCTTTCTTCAGCATTCAGTCTACTTAACAGCAAAAGCAAAAAATATTTGAATAATAAGAACCTGTCATTTCCCTCCATCCTTTTCCAATCAACCTCTTTTGTTCTATTTCTTTGTTGTCACATTACCTGACAGATATATATATATATAACATATATATATTATATATATATATATATATATTTTTTTTTTTTTCCTGCAGAGAGAGAATAGTGAGGCTCACCTTTGTCTAGCTGAGTTTGAGCTTATTTCTCATTGGCCAAGGGAACATATTTTGAGGTCCTAGTAAAAAGTCTGCTCACCCTTGTTAGCAGGGGTTTATCTGACATTCATGAGAGTCACTCTTCAATGCTCTCTCAATCTAGGAATGACAGGGGCACAGAGAGCCAGCTTTCACCTGACTGCTTTTCTACCACTCCTTTCATACTTACCAACATTCCATCTGTTCATGGAATAGGAATAAAAGCTCACTTTTATATAGTGCTTTAGAGTTTACAAAGTACTTGCCGTTCAAAAATGTCAGGGAGGTAGTGCATGTGTCTTCTTTTTATCTCCTTTTGACCTCTTTATATATGTTAACTCCTTGAGGGCAGGATTTATACTTTAATTGTTACATCAGCAATGATAGGCAGCATCACACAACCTGGATAGAAGCTTTGCCTTAAAATCCTGAAGAGCTGAGTTCAAATCCTGCCACTGACACATACTCAATAGATGACCATGGGCCAAACATTCAACCTCACAGTACTCTAGACAGCTCTCAATGACTAGAATTTCCTGTAGCCAGTAAAATTTTTGATCTGAACCAAAATTAATTTGTGAGGATTTAATTTATACATATGTAGATAAACAGAGAACTCGGGATATTACCTTGATAAATTAAACAGAAAACCCCCTTTTACATCTTCCAAAGCAAGCATGATATATTATATAGAGTGCTGAAACTAAAGTCAGTATGATTTATGTTTGAATCTTTACTCAGACACCAAGTATATGACCCTGAGACCCCTTTGAGCTGCCTTTTCCTCATCAGTAAAATGGTGATGAACTCCTTAATTTATAAATTGGAAAGTACTCACTTTTTGTTGTAAGAATCAAATGTGATCATGTATATCATGTTATATAAGCGATATATAATGTATATGTGTATAAACTCACATCTTTTTGTTCCAGTGGAAAGAATTATGTGTTTAGGTATTTTGAGAATTGAACTGATTAAGTAATTAATTACTTCTCTTCTGGATATGATACTCAAATATAAAAGTTATTAGAGGCTGATATTTCCAAACTCAACATTGTCTTCTTTAATTATCATATAGATAGTAAAAATGTTTTTGACTGTTTAATATATTTAACTGTGGTATTTTTTGTGTGTCATTTTGAGGGGGATAGGGTTTGAATTAAATCTTGTTTTCAATCCTAAATAACATGTACTATATCTGTTACAATTTGCATTTCACTCCATCCCTCTCCAAATTATTCACTGAAATAGTAGCACCTAAGAAGAGGTAGAAAAACCTTCAGAATCATCTAGTCCAACCTCCCCTAGCCACTTCAGGAAATTCAGACCCTTCTCTCAAACATTCAGTAGGGCAAAAGTCAAGTGCCTTCAAATGTCTTTGTGAAATTACAAGAGCTTAGAAGGGTGGAACTTGAACCCTGGAAGGCAGAGAATCTATAGCTCAATGATGACTTCTTATCAAGTTTTGAAACATTAGAATACATAAGAAAAATTGTCTTTTAATAGTGACATTCTGAATGTCACTTTTCTGAATTCTGAAATTCTGAATTCCCTGGCTTAGGATAATTTTCTGTAGACCCTAGTAAAGAAATTGTCAAAGCAATAAGGAATAATAGAAGTGTATTAGAATATTTTGTGTTCTCTAGACAACTTGTTGTGCCTAAATGCTCTAATTTCATATAAAGATCCAGTTTAATAAATTTTATTTTACTTTGCATCATAAAATCACAAAATTAATATGGCAAAGAAACAGCGAGTTAAATAATGTTGAAGATACAGGGAATGACAATACTTTAAAAAGTTGCTATTCATGTTTCTTTTTAATAAACACACAACTGATAGGGTGTGATAAACCTTCACATATCATTTAAGTTACTAAAAATGTTTAAAAAAAACTTGGAGTTTTTGGTTGATAAGAACGATTAGGAACATGTGGGGCAATTTACTTATTTGGGGGTAAGGGGAAAACTGGTTCCAGGTCAAAATTTGTTGAGATTAAGATAATGTTACTAAAAAAAGAAGCAGTGGAAGCAATTATAATCTCAGAGCAAAAGAAAAATAAAGATCTAATTAAAAGAAATGAACAGAAAAACCACATTTCTAAAAGACACCACAGACAATGAAGTAATAACAATACTAAACATACACATATCAGTTACTAAAATTTACTAAGTTACTATAAACAAAACAAACAAAGATAAAACTATTTTGCTGGAAAGCAACAAAAATAATGTAAACATTTAAGAAAGATATGCACAGATGGTTATAGTTCTTCAAATCTCCTATTCATAGGGATGCAACTACATTAATATGAATAGAAGTATATAGGGGAAATATATGTGTGTATGTATGTGTTGTTGTTGTGTGTAAATAGATAGATAGTATAATTATCCCTCCTTCTCTATACTGATGTATATGAAATAACTTAAAGCACCCAAAGCAGGACTTATTGCATGTAGCCAATCAACTAAAGAAGAATACCCTATTAAGATCTTAGCCATCTGTTCATTCTGAATATCCATGTCCTTGCTATGGATCATTAAAGTCATGTGGCCTTATAGCACAACCAGGGTAGAACATGTGGTATCCAGAACACTTCTGAATATTGTGGCTGCTGAGGAAGAGGAGTCAAAGTTGGCACCTGGGATTTCATGACAATCTATGTATTGATCTATTCTTTCCCTCTTTTATTGCTGTACACATTTAGAGACATACATTTTGTCCTAAGTACTATTTTAGCTACATTCCTCAAATTTTGGTATATTGTTGCATTATTCTCATTCTCTTTAAGGAAATTATTGATTGTTTGCATTATTTGTTCTTTGACCTCATCATTCTTTAGGGTTAGACTATTTAGTTGCTCATTAATTTTTAATCCATGCTCCCATGGCCCTTTATTGAATGTAAATTTTATTGAATTATGGTCTGAAAAAGATGAATTTAGTATCTTTGCTTCCTGAAGTTGTTTTTTAGATTTTTATACCCAAATGCACAGGTTTTTTTGAGGGTGCCATGGACATCCAAGTAAAGTATACTCCTTTCAATTCTTATTCAGTTTTCTCTAGAAGTTTATTGTATCATATTGTATCTGACTTTTTAAAAATTCTATTTCATTCTCCTTTACTTCTCTCTAGTTTATGGTTATACTTATCTAGGTCTGAGAGGAGAGAGTTGAGTTTCCCATTAGTATAATTTTCTTCTCTATTTCTTCCTCTAATTAATTTAGCTTTTGAGAATGTGGATGCAATGCCATTTGATAAGTGCATGTTTAGTATTTTTATTACTTCATTGTCTGTGGTGCCTTTTAGAAATGTGGTTTTTCTGTTCATTTTTTTTAATTAGATCTTTTTTTTTTTGCTCTGAGATTATAATTGGTTCCACTGCTTCTTTTTACAATAAATGAAATATAATAGATCCTACTCCAAAACATTATTTTAACTCTAAATATTTCTCTATGTTCCAAGAGTATGTCTTATAGACAACATATTATTGAATTCTGGTTTCTAATCCAGATACTTTGTTTTATTGGTGAACTCATCTCTTCACATTCACAGTTATGATTACTAATTGTACATTTCTTTCTATCTTGTTTTCTGTTGATCCTTCTTTCTTTCTTTTTGTCCAGTCCCTCCTCTGAAGTCTGTTTTGCTTTTGAATATTGTGTTCCTTTACTTGCCATTCTATTATTTCCATTTTTCTTATCCACTTCTTTTCCTATTTCCCTGTGAAGTATGATATATATCTTAACCTAAGTTAGTGTATGTGTGTGTGTGTGTGTGTGTGTGTGTGTGTGTATTTCTCTCTTTGAACAAATTTAGATGAGAGGGAGGTTCAAGTGTTGTCTGGCATCTCCACCATTTCCCCCTACATTGTAAATGGTCTCCCCTGTGTGCCTCTTTTACATGTATAATCTTCCCCCATTCTTCTCCCTTTCCCCTTCTCCCAGTGTATCAATCTTTCTAATACATACAGTTTTTTTTTACATCATCCCAACATAATCAATTCATTCCCACACCCTCTGTCTATGTCTTTCTAATTGCCCTTATAATGATAAAGTTCTCAGGAATTATACGTATCATCTTCCCATATAGGAATATAAACAGTTTAACCTTATTAAATCTCTTGTGACTTATCTTTTCATGTTTTTTTTTTTTAAGCAATTGGGGTTAAGTAACTTGCTCAAGGTTACCCGGCCAGTTATTTCTGGGTGTGGAGCTGAGTGTCTGAGCCCGGGATTCGATCTCCAGGTCGTCCCAACACTGGAACCGGTGCTCTTACTTGCTGAGCCACCTGGCCGCCCCTCATGTTTTTCTTATGTTGTGTATTGAAAATCATATTTTCTCTTCAGCTTTGGTCTTTTCAGAAGGAGTGCTTGAAAGTTCTCTATTTCATTGAATATCCATCCCCCACCCCACCCTGAATAATAACATTTAGTTTTGCTGGATAGGTTTTTAGATTGTAATTCCATCTCTTTTGCCTTCTGGTATATCATATTCCATGCCCTTAGCTCCTTTAATGTAGAAGTGGCTATATCTAGTGTGATTCTAATTGTGGCTTCATATTTCAATGGTTTCCTCCTGACTTCTTAGTATTTTCAATTCTATCTGAGAGCTTTGGAATTTGGCTATAATATCCCTAAAGTTTTCATTTTCCTATCTCAGTTGGTGATTGGTACATTCTTCACATTTCTATTTTACTCTCTGATTCTATGATATTAGAACAATTTTCCTTGATAATTTCTTGAAATATGATCTCTGGACTCTTTCTTTGATCATGGTTTTCAACAATTCTTAAATTATCTCACATTGATCTATTTTCTGAATCAGCTGTCTTTCCAATGAGATTTCACAGTCTTCTATTTTTTCATTCTTTTGATTGTGTTTTATTATTTCTTTAGCTTTCACTTGTCCAATTCTAATTTTTAAGTAATTATTTTCTTCACTGAGCTTTTGTAACTCTTTTTCAACTTGGCTACTTCTATTTTTAAAGGAGTTATTTCCATTAGTGAAGATTTGTACCTCTTTTACCATTTGGCCAAGTCTGTTTTTAAGTTGTTATTTTCTTGTGTATTTTTGTGCTTTTTTATTAAGCTGTTAGTTTTCTTTTATTAATTTTCTTCCCTTGCTTTCATTTCTTTTCAATTTTTTTCTGTTACTCTTATTTGATTTTTGAAAATATTTTTTAATACTTCTAGATTTTTGGGGGGGAGAGATTGTGTGTAATTCACATTTTTTTCCTTTGAGGTTTACTTGTAACTCTTTTGAATGATTGTTTTATTTAAAGTTCTTTAGAGAACCATCTTCACTGTTGGCATAAGAGCTTTTATTATCAAGTTATTTTCATTAAAAAAAATTCTTTGTTCATCATTCCAGGCTATTTCTTGTGTTTGAATTTTATGTAAATGTTGAGCTCTATTCCCAATATTATTATTATGTTTTACATGGGATTTGTCCCATGCTTCAGGCAATTTTTTTTGTACTGCTGTTTTTCAGCTTGCTCTGGAATTTTAGAAGTTTTCATTGCTTCACTGCTTTCCTGTTCTGGACTCTGATCTTTACCCAGGAAGTGTCCTTGATCCCTTGTTGCCTCAAGCAATGCAACTCTTCAAGTTTCCTTCTTCCTTGGGTCTGAAAGTAATGCTGCCCCTCCCTAATTCCTTGTCACCAATAATGGTCCTGCCAATCCTTGACATATAACTAGAAAATGGGTATAGATAAGGAAGTTGCCAAGCAGCTTCCAATCCCACACACAGTTCTCACACAGAGGTCCCTTGCAAACTTTCTGACTCCTTGGGCATTCCCCTTACCTTTACTGGCTTGAGACATCCTGAAACTACTACTGTCCCCACCATCAAGTCCTATCAGGGATTTTGTAATCTTGTGGACTTCAGGCCAGTCCCCACCACAGTGTCACATATTCCTCCTTCCAAACTTCCAAATTGTCTTGAACTGAAAGAAGGTCTCACTCTGACCTTTTGTTGATTCTCCTGCTTTAGGATTTGATTTGAGGTGCTATTTTAAAGTTCTTTAAAGGAGAATGTTGAGTGAGCTTGACCGTAATGCTTCCTCTATTCTACTATCTTGAAAATATTCCTTAAAGGTCATTTATACATATATACCTATTATTTGCTTTATGGACAGGTTTTTGAATGAAAAAGAGGCAACAGAAAGGTAACAAACAAAAATACAAAGAGGCAACAAACACTGAGAATCTGATCCGTAGCTAAAAGAACTTATGCATAGTTAAAATGGTTAGAGTGTATTATTTCCCCCAGTTTATTTGTCATATGACTGACAAGAAGACTTTGAAATTGATAGCTGGTAAATATTCAATACTATAAGTATGCAGGGACTGATAGGTGGCCAATATATTTTGACTAATTATGGTATATTGGGAATAAATATGAATTTTGGTTTATTACCATGGAAGAGGAGTAAGTCATCACAGTAAAGAGAAGCTTAAATCAGTGGTTTCAAAGCAAAAAAAAAAATCATACAATTTACTTAGAAATCAACATGGTAATATTATTTTTGTAGTGTTGTGTATATATACATGCATATATACATATGCATACATACACATATACACATGTACATATGTGTGTATGTGTGTGTATGTAAACTTTCTTCTTTTGAGCATTAGAAAAGAGTTGATTTGGGTTAAAGGGTGGAAGCTGTAAGTTGAGAACTGAGGATTAATCTCAAGAGAGACCTTTGCTCAGATTTGGGAAAAAAAAAATAGAACTTCCACTCTCCTCTGGCATTTGGAATGGGAAACTCTGGAGAACTAAACTGACTAAAAGTGAACTAGGCTGAGTTGTACTTTAAGGTATATGGAAGAGGCCAGAGCTGAAAGCTGTTCTTTGTAGGATCCTTAGTTTCATCAGGAAAGAAACCTCAGAGCTTACATTGCAATATGTCATTTGGAAGATTGAAAAAGAGGAACAAGTCTTTGCTTTGGCTTTCTTTGTACTTCCATTTATGCCTCAGAGATGGAAACAACTTAAATCCATGATAAGTGAGATGACCTTAAAAAATCTGTAGACTCTAGACTTAGGGTTTCTGTTTTTATTGAAGGAGTGTAACTTTACTTTAACAGCATGGATCAGAAGATTCTAGATCATAGCAATAATAGACAAAAGACTATACCTGTCAGGAAAGTAGCAAGGCTTAGAAGAGAATGAGTTAGAGCAGAGGTGCTAGCAAAGACATAGCCCTGGTTATCAGTGAATTGCTATATATGCTCTTCCTTAGGGCAAACAAAGGACATCTAGGCTCATAGTACACAGATGTCAATTTTTCAGGGCAGTGTATTCCCAAGTGCATGTGCCTTTCTTTTTGAAGTCTGAAAGTATGTGCCTGTCATTCCCATAGACATTGTGTACATTCGTGGGAGAAAGAGTAGGTAAAATATTACATCGCTTTTTGTATTTTTTCTCCTGTCTTGTAAATGTTTCTGATTAAGAGTTAAGCAATTTCAGATGTCTGTTGTGTGTGTGTGTGTGTGTGTGTTTTATGGGAAGGAAATCAGTGTTGATTCAGACCCCTCCAATATATACGCACACAGTACCAAGAGTTCAATTCTCTCACCAGGATTGTCTGGAAAACTATTTCTCAATGACTTTGGGTGATAATTAACCAATCAATTGACAAATATTTATTAAACACCTAATCTACGCTAGAAACTGAGAAAAGTGCTATGGATACAAAGATAAAATCAAATAACCTCTTCCCTCAAAGACTTTAAACACTAATGGAGAAGATAGCATATAATTACATGGTAATTTTTTTGGGGGGAGTGGCCATATCAGTTGTGGGAATCCAGAAAATCTTCATGTAGAAACTAATTTTTGAGCAGAGGCAAAACCTAAAAATTTTCTCAATTAAGACATTCTGGAGCCTATACTCTGTTGGCATAGAATTTAAGAACTCAAGATCACGACCAGAAGAGGATCTACATGTCAGGTGTTTCTCTTGTTTCTTAAATATTTTAAAAGGAAAATATTTTAAACCCTTTAAAAAAATACATACTTCTATCGTCACTATTATGCTTCAAGATCTACTTAACTGAAAGTGATATTATGACACTTGTATTCTGAGTGTCTTGATTTCATTTTGTGGTGATTTTCTTGCAGTCAGATCAATTTTCAACAATGCTTTTATCTTTTCAATAGGTAATTTGATAAATAAACATTTATTAAGTGCCTCCTATATTCCAGGTTCTCTTGGTGACTGTGTCTGTGATGACAAAATTTAAATAATCTGTACTTATGGACCTCACACATCATATCTCTGCTAAAAATTCTCTATGACCCCTTGCAATCAATTAAAAAGTATATCCCCCAGTTACATTACAATAATTTTTAACACCTTTTAATAATTCCAAAGAGAGAAAGTTTCACAAGTTCCTTTTTATGTTACCCTCAAGTCTTGTATTAGAAACTGATATTTTTTGGGGTGGCCAGGTAGCACAGTGTAATGCGAATGTAAATTTTAAAGATCTTCCCTGCCCCTAGGCTAAAGTGCAGCAGAAGCCTGGGGAGGGAGGCTTGTTTTTCAGTAGATACTTTTTGATTGGCCAGTGGGTCAATAAGGTTGTTACATTCTCTGAGCCAGGAGAAGGCTATATAAGCCCTGATGTGTAGCTTTGTTTTGGGACTCACTTTGAGAAGTGTTCTGTGATTTGATCTGAATTCTGGGAAGCCGTTGTTGAGAGTCCCCCGGCTTTGAAAAACCCAGAATGTGGAAACCCAGATGTTGACTGGGTATGGATGTAATGGTTGGACAGTTTGGAAATCTGTCTACTTGATGTTTCTGTCTTGATAATTATGCCTGTGTACTTTGAGGTTCAGGGTGCTGACCTTTTCTCCTGAACAAGATAAACGATATATGTCTGACTGATTAAAGTAAGCTTGTTAACCCATTTTGAGTTGCTTTCCTTTAACAAAGCAGATCCAAGAACCTGTGGTAGCAGCAAACCCTGAGGACACGCTTGGGGTGTTTGCTGCTACAAAAAAGATCTTCCATGCCCCGTTGGACTTGCTGACGTAGCAGGAAGGGGCGGAGCAAGAGGAAGCGGAAGCCAAGCTAGCGTTCCTTCGGTGGCTGGCGGTGGTGGTGATGGCGGCAGCAGCAGAGGCAGTGGCAGCGCGAAGCCCTTTTTGAGTTAGAACTGCTAAGGACTTTCTGCTAAGGACTCCTGCTGAGGACTGCCAGGGGCCGGAGCTGCTGGGAGCGCTCTTCCAGGACGCTGGGTGGTTGCTGTGAGTGGGGAGAGGAGGACCTTTGCCTGAGGTAGCCTGTTCTGTTTTAAAGGCTTGAAAATGTGGGTGCTTTCTACTTTATCTACCTGTGCCAATGTCATAACTACTCTGATGGCTTTCACTTTCTGGTTTTGGGACTCAGTCTTTTGGTATCTTAATAAATTTTCTAGTTTATTTCCTCATATGGCAAACATGACGTATTTTCTAATGGATAATTATATCAGCATATTTGTAATCTCTATAGGCATTGTGAATATGGCATTGCTGATACACACAGTGAGTAAGAACACCAGCCTCAGTGTCGGGTGACCTGGGCATCAAATCCAGGCTCAGACACTTAGCACCCACCCAGAAACACCTGGCCATGTAACCTTGAGCAAGTTACTTAACCCCAATTGCTTAGGGGTGGCCAGGTGGCTCAGTGAGTAAGAGCACCGGCCCCCAGTGTCGGGATGACCTGGGGATCATATCCGGGCTCAGATACTTAGCACCACACCCAGAAATAACTGGACATGTAACTTTGAGCAACTAACTTAGCCCCAATTGCTTAAAAAAAAGGTGATATTTTCTATTCAGCCCTGGTCTTTTCAGAAGGAATGCTTAAAAGTTCTCTATTTCATTTTATATTAATTTTTCTTCTGAAGAATTAAATTCAATTTTTCCATGTAGGTGATTTTTGATTGTAATCCCAAATCTTTTGCCCTCGGGAATATCATATCCTAAATTCTCCAATCCTTTAATGTAGAAACTGATAAATCTTGTGTTATCCTGACTATGGCTCCATGATATTTGAATTCTTTTTGACTGCTCACAATATTTTCTCCTTCACATGATAATTCTTAAATTTGGCTATAATATTCCTGAGGGTTTCCATTTTGGTATATCTTTCAAGAGGTTATTGGTTGATTCTTTCAATTTCTATTTTATCCTTTTTTTTCTAGAATGTTAGAATATTTTTCCTTAATAATTTTTTGAAAGATGATATCTGAGCTCTTTTTCTTTTATCAATACTTGGAGGTAGTCCAATAATTCTTCAGTTATCTCTATTGTATCTGTTTTCCAGGTCAATTTTTTTTACAGTGAGATATTTCACATTTTTGGGGCTTTTTGTAGGGGGGATGGCAGGGCAATTGAGGTTCAGTGATTTGTGCAAGGTCACACAGCTAGTAAGTGTTAAGTGTTTTAGGCTAAATTTAAACTCAGTTCCTCCTGACTCCATGGCTCGTGCTATATTCACTGTGCCACCTAGCTGCCCCTATATTTCACTTTTTTCTTCTATTTTTTTTTCCTTTTTTTCATTTTGATTTGTTAGTTCTTGATGTCTCATAAAGTCATTAGCTTCCACTTGCCCAATTCTTATTTAAAGGAATGATTTTCTTCTCTGAGTTCTTGTATATCTTCCCCCCCTATTTGGCCAATTTTGCTTTTCAAAACATTATCTTCATTGGGTTTTGTTCCTCTTTTGTCATTTTGTCTATTCTGTTTTTAAAGTGCTATTTTCTTGTGTGTGTGTGTGCCTCCTTTACCAAGCTCTTTACTATTTTTTTCTAAGATTTTCTTGCATCACTCTCTTTCCAATTTTTCTTTTACCTCTCACATATAAAACAACAGCTTCTGGTATATCTCAAAGTGGATGTACAGTGGGCATCTCAGAGACAGAATGACTGAAAAATAAGTCATTATATCCCATCCTCCTGGTCTTCTGAACTTCCCTGCTGTTGTCCGGGGCAAAACCATTTTCCAAATCACTCAGGCTCACAATTTTATATCAACCCCAAACCTCCATTCTCATTTACCACACAGGTCCAATCCATTTGCTAAATTTTGTTGTCACCTTCACAACATTTCTGACATATTTCTGTTTCTCTCCACCTACATCGCTATCTTCTTAGTACAGACCCTCATCATTTTTCACTGAAAGTCATCTCTCAGTTGTGTGACTCTTTTGGAGCATATTTGTGGGATTTTTTTTTTTGCAAAGATACTAGAGTGGTTTGCCATTTCTTTCTCCAGCTCATTTTATATGTGAGGAAACTGAGGCAAACTGGGTTAAGTGACTTGCCCAGAGTCACATAGCTATTAAGTGTATCAGGACAGATTTAAATTTGGGAAGATGAGCCTTCCTGGCTCCAGTCTTGGTACTCTTTGGACTTTACCACCTAGCTCCTTTTACCTAGATTGTGGTGGGGAGGGGTAACCCCAACAATTGCTAACTGATCTCTGCAACAGTATTTTAGTGCTTAGTACATGGTAATCACTTTATAAAATTAATTGGCCTACTCTTTTCTTCAAGTCTCTCTCAATTCTAATCCATCTTCCACTCAGCTGTCATGGTGATTTTTTTCCCTCTTAAGTATAAATCTATCTCTTGCTCAATGAACTCTAGTTCTTCAACAACATTCTATAACATCAACATATCAAAGAATCAAGTACAACATCTCTCATGTGGTGTTTAAAGTTCTTCATAATCTGGCCCTTCCCATCTTCCTTGTATTGTGACATTTTAGACCACTTCAACATATTATGTAACCAAACTGCACTGGTTTACTTTCTGTTACTCAAAAATGACACTTCATCTCACATCTCTGTGCCTTTTCACTGACTGTTCCCTGTTGTTTGGAAAGCCTCCTTTCTAATTCCTTCCTTTCAGTTTCTCTATATTCCTTTAAGATCCAGTTGAAATCTTATCTTCCACTGGTAGTCTTTCTCAATCACCCAGTGCCTTAACTTTCAGATATTTACAGGTTATCTCCTGCCATTAGAATACATGTTTCTTCAAGAGAAAAGGCTGTTATTGATTTTCTTTGCAACCTAGTGCAGGAGTGAGGAACCACATGTGTCCCTGTAAGTCCTCAAGTGTAGCCCTTTGAATGAATCAAAGTTTCACAGGACAAATTCCCTTAATTACAAGGATTTGTTCTGTAAAACTTGAACTGCACCCAAGGACCTAAAAGGCCTCATGAAGCCTTGAGGCCACAAGTTCCCCGCCCCTGACCTAGTGTTTTATATATAGCCTGGCACACAGAAATGCTGCTAAACGCCTGTTCATTGACTGAATTATATATGTGTGTGTGTGTCTATATATATATATATATGTGTGTGTGTGTGTGTGTGTGTGCGTGTGTGTCTATATGTGTGTGTGTGTATTTCCTTCTAAAAGAGTCTTCCTTTCTCCTGAATACTACCAGGTTCCTATAATGAATTATAATGAAAATACTGTGGAGCACTGCTATTTGTGTGACATTTTAATTAACTGTTTCATGAAATTTCAAATCATATTTGACTCTAAAATTATATGGGAAAAGCAGAAATGGAAAAGAGTTGGAGAAGATTCTACGAAGTGTCTAAAAACCTGAATAACAGAAAGGAAAGGGGGAGGGAATTCAAAAATCAAACTAAAATATTAAAGAAGAGAAGGGAAGGGAATTTGCTCCAAATTACATGTTAACAATGAAAATAAATTCACCCTGTCAAATAAATAAAGATCAACTGACCAAAAAATAATGGGGTGGCATAAAGCAAAGCATTAGAAATATACAGAAATAAGAAACACTAATGTTCCAATAACAGCAAGTCAATGAGCAGTATAACTGAGCAAAATATTGATGGATGACATTGCATAGGGAGTAAAAAATATTTATTTTCACAAAAGTATTAGAAAATGAGTTTTATTGTTTCACTAAAATTCTAGTTCTTCTGGATCTTGTCCAAAGGTTACTTACCTAGAAAATTTGAACTTTTATTCAAATTATTTCTTTACATTTGGAAAACATTTATTATCATGGGCCCAGCAAAACTGCACTAAGTTAAAGCAGATATCTATATGGTCACCAAGTCAGTTGTGCTAATCTCTAGCTTTTTATTCCTATAGCAAATTCTGAATAGAAATGCTAGGAAGTACTCAAAATGTTTCAATAAAATGTAATTATTGATTTTTAAGATAATGTTCAATCTGTTGAAAAAATAGGACCATTCTACAGGTGATTGTATTGAATAACAAAAATGTGTTTCTTAGGGGCGGCTAGGTGGCTCAGTGAATAGAGCACAGGCCCTGGAGTCAGGAGGATCTGAGTTCAAATCCAGACTCAGACACATAACACTTACTAGCCATGTGACCTTGGGTAAGTCACTTAACCCTGATTGCCCTCCCCTCCCCCCTCCAAAAAGCAAAAAAAAATGTGCCTCTTATTTCTTGGATTACAGTGATTTTCTCCACTGTCATCAGAAAAAAGCTATATTTCAGAGAATTCATCATTACTCTTACATTCATATTCCTTGAAGAATAAATGCTGCAGCAATCTTTTAAAATATTTCTTCTTTTACATGGTAATCTAGGAATGCATTGTTTGTGACTTCTAATTGATTTCCTGAAATTAAAACCAACACTGTTTAAACAATACTCAAATGTGAGAGATGTTCATACGTACATCTAAAGCCAATATATGTTATGACATGTATAAAAATAGCCTCAATAGCCTTAATGTATTTTAAATATTAACAAACTTAAAGCTGCACTAAGGTTTTTTGAGACACTCTGTATACCAATTATTCAATTGACAGTAAGAAATATACTTTGAATTTATTTTTATTGTCATTAACATGAATTATTTTGAACCATCTATATACTCAAGTTAATAGGAGCTACCCAAATAAAATCAAATAAATACAAACTGCAATTTTAATTTTCCTAAGTTATATGTAAAAACACTTTAATATCATTAAATATTTTAAATCTGAATTCTACCACTCCTTGAGAAGACAAGAACTTGATAAAGATTATATATTTGCAGTAATGCAAAATATTTCTATGTTGGAAAAGAAAATGAAAAAAGCAACCCAAGAATAATAAAGTTTAAAAAATAGTATTATTCAGTCTACATTCAGACTCCAAATATGCAGTATTCTTTCTTCCAGAGTAATTATGAAGAGATAATAACCAAGAAGAGAATAATGGGCCTAGATGTCTACAAATGGACAAGGAATGCTGTCATTCCCAAAATTATAAAATAGAACTCACAAAGTAAGAACACAAGTTTGAACTCATGAGTGCCACTGAAGCTTTGTGAAGCTTGGCCTCTTGACTGGAATATGGATCAAAATACATATTACAATTTTCATCACACACTGAAAAGTTGTTCTCATTTAAGGGAGTCCATGAATCTGAGGAGGAAATTGTAGGAACAAGCTATGCTGCAGCAATATATGAACTTGGTTTAACCAGAAATGCAGGCTGATTTTAAAAGAGGCAGATGAGCTAATGACCAAGTTGTCAGTACTCTCTAGATTTTGGAGAAAGGGAATAGTAGAGAAACATTTACTTCTCTTTCATTAACTACACTAATGCCTTTGACTGTGCAAATCATAACAAAATATGATAAATTCTCATCTTACTTGTCTCTGGAGGAACCTGTATGAAGGTCAAGAAGCAACATTTAGATCTGACTATGGAATAACTGATTGCTTTCAAATTGGAAGTGTAGCTTAATAAGGCTCTGTGTTGTCAGCTCATTTATTTCACTTATATGCATGATGCAAAATGCCAGGTTGGATGTAGAAAAAGATGGAGTTATGGTTGCTAGGAGAAACATCAACAAACTCAGGTATGTAGTTGATACTACTCTGATCTCAGATAATGAAGAATTAAGAGGTCTCTTGATGAGGGTGAAAGAGGATGATGTAAATACTGAAGTTTAATGAAGTCTAACATTAGGAAAAAAAATGTAGGTCATGGCAATTGGTCTATTATTTCCTGGTAAATAAAGAGAGAAGAAATGGAAGTAGTATCAGATTTTATATTCTTGTACTCAAACTTCACTTGAAATAGTTACTATAGCTAGAAAATTAAAAGATTCTTGCTCCTTGGAAGGAAAACTATGGCAAACCTAGTCTTCATACTAAAAAGCAGAGAAATCATCTTGCTGCCAAAGGTCCATATAGTCAAAACTGTGTTTTTTTTTTTTCCAGTAGAAATGTATGGCTTTGAGAGTTGAAATATTAGGAAAGCTCTGAGTGCTAAAGAATTGACATTTTCTGATTGTGGTGTTGGAGAAAACTTCTGAGAAGCCCTTGGACAATAAGGAGATCAATTTAGTCAATACCCAGAGAAAGAATACAGAGAAAGAAACTCAGAATAATTAAGCCTACTCATTAAAAGAACAAATCCTAGGGGCGGCCAGGTGGCTCAGCGAGTAAGAGCACCAGTTCCAGTGTTGGGACGACCTGGAGATCGAATCCCGGGCTCAGACACTCAGCACCACACCCCGAAATAACTGGCCGTGAAACCTTGAGCAAGTTACTTAACCCCAATTGCTTAAAAAAATAAATAAATAAAAATAACTTAAAAAAAAAGAACAAATCCTGCAACAAGCTTACATTCTTTGGCCACATAATGAAAAGACAGGACTTATTGGGAAAGACCCTGATGTTAGAAAAGATAAAAGGCATAGAAGGCGATGGCAGAAGATGAGATGAATAGATAGTGTCCTGGAAGCAATAAACATGAGTTTGGAAATACTGGAAGATAGTGGAAGATAAAAGGTAGTAGGAAACAGAAGAGAGCCTTGAACATAGAAAGCTAAAATGGCAACAGGAAAGATCAAAACACAAACTCAGAAGAGGACAACAATGTAATACTACTACATGTGAAGTCTCCAAAGGAAATATTAATTGCTCTCATACTCAAAAATCCCTCATGGAAGAGCTTAGAAATGGTATTAAAATCATGTAAGAGACATAGAAGAAAAACTAAGAAAAGAAATGAGTTATGCATGAGAATTATGAAAAAAGAGCCAGTAGCTTGGAAAAGGAAGCACAAAAATTGAGTGAAGATAACTCCTTAAAAATGGAATTAACCAGGGTGGCTATGTGGTGCAGTGAGTAAGAGTGCTGGCCCCAGCATTGGGAGGAGCTGGGATCAGTTCGGGCCTCATATACTTAACACCCACACAAAATAACTGGCCATGTAACCTTGGGCAAGTTACTTAACCCCAATTGCTTAAAAAAAAATGTAATGAACCAAATGGAAAAATCCACTGAAGAAAACGACTCCTTTTTAAATAGAAGTTGCCAAATAGAAAAAAAAAGGCACAAAAGCTAACTGAAGAAAATAATTCCTTAAAAATTAGAACTGGGCAACTGGAATCTAATGACTCTATGAGACATCAAGAATTAGTCAAACAAAAACAAAGGAATGAAAAAAGTAGAAAAAATGTAATATACTTCATTGGAAAAACAACTGACCTAGAAATAGATCCAGGAGAGATAATTTAAGAAGTATTGGACTACCTAAAGGCCATGATAAAGCAAAACAAAACCCTGGATAGCATATTCCAAAAAATTATCAAGGAAAATGGCTTTGATATCCTAGAACAAGAAGCTAAAGTAGTCATTGAAAGAATCCACTGATCACCTTATGAAAGACACCCCAAAATGAAAACTCTAAGGAATATTGTAGTCAAATTCCACAATTATCAGGTCAAGGAGGTAATAGTGCAAGTAGTCAGAAAGAAACAATTCAAATATCAAGGAGCCACAGTTAAGATTACATAAGACATAGCAGTTTCTTCATTAAAGGGTCAGAGGTCTTGGAATATGATATTCTGGAAAGCAAAGGAGTTTGGATTACAACCAAGAATTAATTACCCAGTAAAATTAAGAAAAGAAGGAATTTTATCAAATTCCTTTTGTGACACAAATATGGTACTGATACCTTAACCCAGAAGATCAAAACAGGGAAAGAGAATTATAGAACAATTTCCCTAATGAATAAAATGGAAATTTTTTAAATGAAATTTTAGCTAAGATATTACAGAAATTTGTCACCTGGAAAATACATAATAGACAAGTGAAATTTACATGAGGAATGCAGGAATGGTTCAATATTAGGAAAACTAAAAGTGATTGACCATGTCAATAACAAAACTAACAAATTATACAATTATTTCAATAGAGGCAGAAAAGGCTTTTGAGAAAATGTAGAACCCATTTGTATTAAAAACACCATAGTGTTTTTAAGGAATTAAGTATTTAAGGAATAAATTCTTTAAAGTAACAAGCAGTGTATATCTAAAACCATCAGCAAGCATTATATGTAATGAGCATAAGCTAGAAGCATTCCCAATAAGATCAGAGTTGAAACAAGGATGTCCATTATCATAACCCTCATTCAATATAGGACTAGAATTGTTAGCATTAACAATACAAGAAGAAAAAGAAATGGAAGGAATTAGAATATGCAATGAGGAAAAAAAAACTATCACTTTTGCAGGTGATTGTAGCAGCAAGCATCCTAGCATACCCAGGATGGCTGCCAACACAAGTTCTTCAATCTGCCTCTCCAAAGGAAAGCAACTCAAAATTGGTCAGTAATCTTACTTTAATCAATCAAAAATATATCATTTTACCTAGTTCAAGGGGGAAAGTCAGCACCCTGAACTTCAGAGAATACAAACAGAAGTTACAAGCAGACAGAGGAATAGATCAGCAGACAGGCTTCCAGCTGTCTGACCATTGCATCCATACCTAGCTAGTTACCAGAGAGGGAAGCACCAACATCTTGGTTTTTAAAGCCAGGGGGCTCAATGGCTGCCCAGAGTTTCATCTGGCCAAATCACACAACTCTTCCCAAAGTGTCCCAAAGCAAAATCTCATACCAGGGTATATATAGCCTTCTCCTGGATCAGAGAATGCCACAACCCTCTTGACCCACTGCCCAATCACAAAGTACCAAGGTGTGGGCATTCCCGAAAAACAAGCCTCCTGCCAAAGGCTCCATGTGACTACATTCAGCCTCTTAGGGGACAGAGTATATTTTCAAATCATGGAAGGTTTTCAGTCACTTAAGCCTATCAAAGGGCCTAGGATCAGTGAAGATCTTCAGATTACCATTACCAAAACTATGATATGATGGTATACTTAAAGCATCCTAAAAATCAAGCAAAAATTACTTGAAACATTTAAAAACTATAGCAGAGATGCCAGATATAAAATAAACCCATGTAAATAATAAGCATTTCTATATATTACCAACAAAGCACAGCAACAAGAGATTGAAATAGAAATTTCATTTCAAGTAACTGTTGACAATATAAAATATTTTGCTGTCTACCTGCCAAGATAAAATCAGGAACTCTATGAACACAATCACAAAATACTTTTTGCACAAATAAAGTCACATGTAAACATTGAGAAAATAATAATTGTTCATGGGTAGGCCTAATTAATATAATAAAAATTATAATTCTACATAAATTAATTTCCTTATTCAGCATCATAACATTTGAAACACCAAAAATATTTTGTGCAGTTAGAAAAAATAATAACAAAATTCATCTGGAAGAAAAAAAGTTCAAGAATGCCAAGGGAATTATTTAAAAGAAATGCAAAGGAATATGACCTAGCCATATGTATCAGCAATGCCATATTCACAATGCCTATGGAGATTACAGATATGCTGATATAATTATCCATCACAAAATACATCATGCTTGCCATATGGGGGTATAAGCTAGAAAATTTATTAAGATACCAAAAGACTGAGTCCCAAAACCAGAAAGTGAAAGCCATCAGAGTAGTTATGACATTGGCACAGGTAGATAAAGTAGAAAGCACACACATTTTCAAGCCTTTAAAACAGAACAGGCTACCTCAGGCAAAGGTCCTCCTCTCCCCACTCACAGCAACCACCCAGCATCCGGGAAGTGTGCTCCCAGCAGCTCCGGCCCCTGGCAGTCCTCAGCAGGAGTCCTTAGCAGAAATTCTGGCTAAGTAAAAAAGGGCTTTGCGCTGCCGCTGCCTCTGCTGCTGCTGCCGCCATCGCCACCACCGCAGGAACTCTAGTTTGGCTTCTGCTTCCTCTTGCTCCGCCCCTTCCTGCTACGTCAGCAAGTCCAACGGGGCATGGAAGATCTTTAAATCCCATAACGCTTATATTCGGCCCCAAGATCTTTCATGTCCCTTACTTGGCAAAAATACAGTAGGAATAAATGGTGTCAACAAAATTTCACAACAATATAACAAGAATAGCACACAATAAACACAGAAAAACATATTTTAGGATGGGGCTTGAGCACAAGCTCCCCATCATTCCCCCGACCCCGAACAAATGGGGCCCCAAAATCTTGTGGTAAGGGGTGAAGATCTCTTCTTCTATGGCTACTTGCTGCTGAAATCGGATGTAGAGCTGTCCCTGTCCTAAGGGGTCCCATTTGAGAGATCAGTTCTTAATATGCTTGATGTCAGGTCCAAAGGTGACACATCACAGTTGCAGACAGGGGGTGACATCCAACTTAAGCTATCAGACATCTACAGATGGAGGGTACCAAGCCTGTGGAAACTAATCTAACAAACAAGGTGAACAGACAAAAAATCAAGAAGAAGCAAAGAGACAATAACCAGACTATTGTAGCCTCACTCACGGTAGAATAAATGACTTAAGGGTACAATTTTGTAATCATCTTCTCCAGAATAAACAATAGTTACAGTGTTATCCTTCCCATATGCTATAATCTCTGCAGCCTTTGGAACATCATCTGGCTTCCGTTTTACCCATACTTTAGCTCCTGATTTTATTCTACCAGTAGAACCAAATCCTTCAGTTCCTGTGACAGTTATTTTGGAAGGAGGGTCAGTTTTTACAAGTGGCATTGTTTTACAAGGAACGATAATCACTTGAACTATCCTATCATTCTTGTGAATCTGTATGGGCCCTTCACCTAAATTCTGGAATGTTACAACAATTTCTCCTTGATAATTAGAATCTATTACTCCAGCCAATACATGTATTCCTTGAGCTGCTAATCCTGATTTGGGTAAAATCTGTCCAAAGTGATTTTTAGGGATTCTTATGCATATCCCAGTGGAGATTTTTCTTTCTTCTTTTCTGTCCAACCAAAAGTCCTCTAAACAATGTAAATCATACTCCACCGAACCAGGTGGTCCTGGGTACAGTGCTGGGACATCTGGCCTCAAGGTCCAATACTCAATATTTGGGATCTTGTGTGTTTGTTGTTTTCTAATTTGCAGATTGGGGGTCATCATTCTGGCTAGAGGTGTACTTCCTCCCAATGGTCTATTATTCAAATTACGCAAAGCCATGAACAAATTATCCTTCCAATGTTGATATGAATTATTGGAACTTAACTTCCTCAACTGTTCTTTCAGTAATCCATTCATTCTTTCAATTAACCCAGGTGCTTCTGGATAATATGGAATATGATATATCCATTCTATATTGTTTAGTATACAATACTTCTTCATTTCATTGCCTTTGAAATGTGACCCATTGTCACTTTGAATCTGCATTGGGGTTCCATAATATAGACTTATGAGATCTAGAGTTTTACAAGTGTTTTTCTGGGTTGCATTCTTATAAGGACAAGCTACTAGTACACCTGAATAGGTGTCAACACTAGTACATATAAATCTGCATCCTTTATCCAGTGGTAGCGGACCAATATAATCTATTTGCCAGATTTGGACTGGGACTTTTCCTCTTGCTATCTCTCCAGTTACTACCCGAGGAACAGTTCGCTCCTTTTCCAATTGACATATATGACATTCTTCTGCTATCTGTTTTGACAGTGAATGAGAGATACTAATACCTCGATCTTGTGCCCACTGGTGTGTGGCCTGGACCCCCAAATGGCCTGCTGTTTGGTGGACCCATTTTGCTAATACCGGATCATCAGTTGTTGTCAAAGTAGGGACAATATGTTCAACAGAAATCTTTGCCAGTCGATCAGCATGAGCATTGTACTCACGTTCTGGTGTGGTGGGGGCCACGTGAGCATCTACATGAAAAACTGACAAGTCAGTGACCAAAGACATGTTCCAGATATCTTCCCATAATTCTTTGCCCCAGACTTGTTTACCATGAATTTCCCAATTTTCATTTTTCCACATGGGCATCCATGTAGCTAACCCATTAGCTACCGCCCATGAATCAGTGAATATATGACACTGTCCTCCTTGTTCTACTCTGATGGCTTGATATACTGCCATAAGTTCAGCATATTGGCTACTTGCACCTATCCCAGTACTTTCCAAAGTCCTTCTAGTACATGGGTTATAGGCCACTGCTTTCCAATGTCTTTTTTGCCCCAAATATTTTGCTGTCCCATCAGTAAACCATGCATGTCTCTTTTGTTCCTCAGTTAATACATCATATCCCTCATTCCATTTGACAGTGGACTGTACCAACTGTTGCTTTGGCTCAGGGGGTGTGTCATTCCTCTCAATTTCTATGTTTGCTATAGATTCATGCAGAGCAGAGACTCCGCTTTTGCCTGTTTTCGCTCTATTTTGAATATACCACTTCCATTTGATTATACTAGCCTCTTGGGCATGTCCAATTCTGTGAGAAGCTGGGGTACTCATTACCCAGGTCATAATTGGGATTCCAGGTCTTAATATCACTTCATGGCTCACAGTCAGTTGTTCAGTCTCCACCAAAGCCCAATATGCAGCTAACAACTGCTTTTCAAAAGGTGTATACTGGACTCCAGATGAAGGGAGTTTCCTACACCAAAATCCCAAAGGTACATTTCGGCTTTGTTGTTTTTGCCATAAGCTCCAGTTTGCATAATCATCTTGTGCAGTCACTTGCAATTCCACTGGACCATTTTGCATGGGCCACAAATCTAGGGCCAATTGTATGGTAGCCTTGGCTTCTTCAAAAGCTTTACTCTGGTCAAGTCCCCAATCGAATTCATATTTCTTCCGTGTGACTCTATATAAAGGTTTTAAAATCTGTCCCAAATGTGGAATGTGGTGACTCCAGTATCCAAACAATCCTATGAACTTTTGGGCCTCCTTCTTATTGGTAGGGGGAGGAAAATCCTGAATCTTTTGTCGGGCTTGAGGAAGAATCTCCCGTAGCCCCTTGTTCCATTGTATACCCAAAAATTTCACATTTTGAGCTGGTCCTTGAACCTTTGCAGAGTTAATTTCCCACCCTTTACTTTTCATTTGCTCAATTAGAAGGGTCAAACTCCTTTCCACTTCTTTCGCATCTTTTCCCTGTATCATGATATCATCAATGTAGTGGGTAAGCTGTACACCAGGTAGCTTTAATTCATCCAACTGTTCAGCCACAATCCTGTGACAAATAGTTGGGCTATGTATGTACCCTTGTGGCAAGCGGGTGAAAGTATATTGTCTACCCTGCCAAGTGAAAGCGAAGTGGTCCCATTGTTTAGGGTCTATTGGGATGGTGAAGAAGGCATTTGCCAAGTCAATAACTGCATACCAAGTCCCATCATATTTCTGGATCCTTTCTATTAAGGTGATGGTATCTGGAACAGCAGCATACAAAGAAGGAGTCACCTTATTCAACTTTCTATAATCCACAGTCATTCTCCATGTCCCATCTGATTTTCTTACTGGCCAGACAGGATTATTCCATCTTGTGGTTGTAGGGACTAACACTCCTGCTTCAACATATTCCTTTATAGTAGTGGCAATTTCATCTTGCCCACCTGGCACACGATACTGTTTTAAAGTAATTACTTCAGAAGGTTCAGGTAAAGTGATTGGGTCCATTTTTAGTTTTCCTACTAAAACTGTATTAATTCCTATCTTCCTCACAGCAAATTGGTATCTTCCTTCAGGTAAATTCAGAGTCATGCCTCTCAATACATCTATTCCAATGATGTATTCAGGAATGTGTACAACAACCACAGTATATTCCTTCTTAGGTAACTGCCCAATTTTCATTGTTATTTTAACTTGTCTGGCTGATATTTCAGGACCTCCTAGACCTGTGATGGTAATAGGAGTTCCATGTTTAAACTTATCAGGGTTTCCATAGATAAGTGTGGCCTCAGCCCCAGTATCAATCAGTGCCCTAGTCACAGTAGTTGATCCATTCTTCCAATATATTGTTAAACCAATATGGGGTCTGCAATCTCTTCTGCATATTCCTTTTATCTGGGCTGGGGCTTGGCCTATCTCCTATTCCCCCTGAAGGTGGGGCAAACTTGGATACAAAGATTCAGATTCAGAAATATCTGCGGGGGTGGTTCCTGCTTCCCTGTTCATTCTAATACTAAGTACCTTTTCTTGGTACAGCTTATGCAGCTCTTCAGTTGGAATACCATCTATTCTTCTAAAGTCCACCCCAGCTCTTAATAGAGCAGTAAACAGTTCCCTTCTTGTAGGTCTATTTTGTCTCTGAATCCTCTGGCTGTTTACTCTTCTCTCTTGAGGCAATTTATCTTTTTCCCATTCCCCTAAATCGCTTAATTGTGAAATCTTATCCAGCAACTCTGAAATAGGGTGCCCTATTTCTCCAATTAATAGAGTCAGAATTAGGTGCTTATATGCAGGGGGAGCCATCTTCACTATGATATTTCTATGAGGAACTCCTAGGGGGGTATCATAATATGCATTTGCATCTCCAATCAAGATAGCAGTTTTCATTACCTCCTCCTTTAGTTTTCTCATACAGTCTCTAAGTGAGTACCAGGGTCTGTCTCCCCTAGGCCACATAGATTCAGTTGGATATTGCTTTTTTCATCCTTCTGCAGCTAAAGCTAGAAGATTAGTTTTGTTATTTCCTCCTTGCATATGGTGATCCCTAAAAGCCTGGTGTACAAAAGGATTCTGACTGATACTTACGAATTTTAAACAGTCCTCATTGTCCAGTGTTATTCCTCGGGTGCCTTCATCAGTGATTCTTACTATCCAAGACACTAAAGTCTCCCCCATTCTTTGGGTGAATCTACTCAATATATCAGTGATCTCCTGTTGAGTGAAATCCTCAATTATCTCCCTGGACTCTGTTTTGCCTCGGTGGTTCTCCTGTCTTCTTCTTCGTATGGGGAGAGCTTCTACATTAGAAGACTCCTCATCTAACCTTGCTCCATTCTCCTCACACACATTCTCCTGGAAGCTGTCAGGGCAACTCTGCCC
>NW_027187309.1:3742528-3908233 GCF_028583685.1 Petaurus breviceps papuanus
TTTCACAGGGCCCTGTGCTTTTAGCCCATTCTCTGGCTAGAGAGGAACAAGGCAAATCCTCCCATCCTGGAATAGCCATTTCTCCCTCTAAAGCCCCACTGCTTCCAAATAGAGGCCTGACATTTTGTGATCCCATCCTGGTCGCCAAATGTATCGGCAATGCCATATACAAAATGCCTATGGAGATTACAGATATGCTGATATAATTATCCATCACAAAATACATCATGCTTGCCATATGGGGAAATAAGCTAGAAAATTTATTAAAATACCAAAAGACTGAGTCCCAAAACCAGAAAGTGAAAGCCATCAGAGTAGTATGACATTGGCACAGGTAGATAAAGTAGAAAGCACCCACATTCTCAAGCCTTTAAAACAGAACAGGCTACCTCAGGCAAAGGTCCTCCTCTCCCCACTCACAGTATCCACCCAGCGTCCAGGAAGCGCGCTCCCAGCAGCTCCAGCCCCTGGCAGTCCTCAGCAGGAGTCCTTAGCAGAAATTCTGGCTAACTCAAAAAGGGCTTCGCACTGCTGCTGCCTCTGCTGCTGCTGCCGCCACTGCTAGCCACTGCAGGAACTCTAGCTTGGCTTCTGCTTCCTCTTGCTCTGCCCCTTCCTGCTATGTCAGCAAGTCCAATGGGGCATGGAAGATCTTTAAATCCCATAACCCTTACATTTGGCCCCAAGATCGTTCATGTCCCTTACTTGGCAAAAATACAGTAGGAATAACTGGTGTCAACAAAATTTCACAACAATATAACAATAAACACAAAAAACCATATTTTAGGGTGGGGCTTGAGCACAAGCTCCCCATCATTCCCCCCACCCCGAACAAATGGGGCCCCAAAATCTTGTGGTAAGGGGTGAAGGTCTCTTCCATGGCTACTTGCTGCTGAAATCGGATGTAGAGCTGTCCCTGTCCTAAGGGGTCCCATTTGAGAGGTCAGTTCTTAATATGCTTGATGCCAGGTCCAAGGGTGACACATCACAGTTGCAGACAGGGGGTGACATCCAGCTTAAGCTATCAGGCATCTACAGGTGGAGGGTACCAAGCCTGCGGAAACAAATCTAGCAAACAAGGTGAACAGACAAAAAATCAAGAAGAAGCAAAGAGACAATAACCAGACTATTGTAGCCTCACTCACGGTAGAATAAATGAGTTAAGGGTACAATTTTGTAATCATCTTCACCAGGATAAACAATAGTTACAGTGTTATCCCTCCCATGTGCTATAATCTCTGCAGCCTTTGGAACATCATCTGGCTTCCGTTTTACCCATACTTTAGCTCCTGATTTTATTCTATCAATAGAACCAAATCCTTCAGTTCCTCTGATAGTTATTTTGGAAGGAGGGTCAGTTTTTACAAGTGGTATTGTTTTACAAGAAACGATAATCACTTCAACTATCTGTATCAGCAATGCCATATTCACAATGCCTATAGAGATTACAAATATGCTGATATAATTATCCATCACAAAATATATCATGCTTGCTGTATGGGGAAATAAGCTAGAAAATTTATTAAGATACCAAAAGACTGAGTCCCAAAACCAGAAAGTGAAAGCCATCAGAGTAGTTATGATATTGGCACAGGTAGATAAAGTAGAAAGCACCCACATTCTCAAGCCTTTAAAACAGAACAGGCTACCTCAGGCAAAGGTCCTCCTCTCCCTACTCACAGCATCCTGGAAGAGCGCTCCCAGCAGCTCCGGCCCCTGGCAGTGCTCAGCCGGAGTCCTAACTCAAAAAAAAAAAAAAAAAAGGCAACCGCCGCCAACTGCCAACTGCAGGACCGTTAGCTCGGCTTTTCACTTCCTCTTGCTCTGCTATGTCAGCACGTCCATGGCGCATGGGAGATCTTTAAATCCCATAACCCTTACATTCGGCCCCAAGATCTTTCATGTCCCTTACTTGGCAAAAATACAGTAGGAATAACTGGTGTCAACAAAATTTCACAACAATATAACAAGAATAACACACAATAAACACAAAAAACCATATTTTAGGGTGGGGCTTGAGCACAAGCTCCCCATCATTCCCCCCACCCCGAACAAATGGGGCCCCAAAATCTTGTGGTAAGGGGTGAAGATCTCTTCTTCTATGGCTACTTGCTGCTGAAATCGGATGTAGAGCTGTCCCTGTCCTTAGGGGTCCCATTTGAGAGGTCAGTTCTTAATATGCTTGATGCCAGGTCCAAGGGTGACACATCACAGTTGCAGACAGGGGGTGACATCCAGCTTAAGCTATCAGGCATCTACAGATGGAGGGTACCAAGCCTGTGGAAACAAATCTAACAAACAAGGTGAACAAAAAAAAATCAAGAACAATAACCAGACTATTGTAGCCTCACTCACGGTAGAATAAATGATTTAAGGGTACAATTTTGTAATCATCTTCTCCAGAATAAACAATAGTTACAGTGTTATCCTTCCCATATGCTATAATCTCTGCAGCCTTTGGAACATCATCTGGCTTCCGTTTTACCCATACTTGAGCTCCTGATTTTATTCTATCAGTAGAACCAAATCCTTCAGTTCCTGTGACAGTTATTTTGGAAGGAGGGTCAGTTTTTACAAGTGGCATTGTTTTACAAGGAACGATAATCACTTGAACTATCCTATCATTCTTGTGAATCTGTATGGGCCCTTCACCTAAATTCTGGAATGTTACAACAATTTCTCCTTGATAATTAGAATCTATTACTCCAGCCAATACATGTATTCCTTGAGCTGCTAATCCTGATTTGGGTAAAATCTGTCCAAAGTGATTTTTAGGGATTCTTATGCATATCCCAGTGGAAATTTTTCTTACTTCTTTCCTGTCCAACCAAAAGTCCTCTAAACAATGTAAATCATACCCCACCGAACCAGGTGGTCCTGGGTACGGTGCTGGGACATCTGGCCTCAAGGTCCAATACTCAATATTTGGGATCTTGTGTGTTTGTTGTTTTCTAATTTGCAGATTGGGGGTCATCATTCTGGCTAGAGGTGTACTTCCTCCCAATGGTCTATTATTCAAATTACGCAAAGCCATGAACAAATTATCCTTCCAATGTTGATATGAATTATTGGGACTTAACTTCCTCAACTGTTCTTTCAGTAATCCATTCGTTCTTTCAATTAACCCAGATGCTTCTGGATAATATGGAATATGATATATCCATTCTATATTGTTTAGTATACAATACTTCTTCATTTCATTGCCTTTGAAATGTGACCCATTGTCACTTTGAATCTGCATTGGGGTTCGATAATATAGACTTATGAGATCTAGGGTTTTACAAGTGTTTTTCTGGGTTGCATTCTTATAAGGACAAGCTACTAGTACACCTGAATAGGTATCAACACAAGTACATATAAATCTGCATCCTTTATCCAGTGGTAGTGGACCAATATAATCTATTTGCCAGATTTGGGCTGGGACTTTTCCTCTTGCTATCTCTCCAGTTACTACCCGAGGAACAGTTCGCTCCTTTTCCAATTGACATATATGACATTCTTCTGCTATCTGTTTTAACAGTGAATGAGAGATACTAATACCTCGATCTTGTGCCCACTGGTGTGTGGCCTGGACCCCCAAATGGCCTGCTGTTTGGTGGACCCGTTTTGCTAATACCGGATCATCAGTTGTTGTCAAAGTAGGGACAATATGTTCAGTAGCAATCTTTGCCACTCGATCAGCATGAGCATTGTACTCACGTTCTGGTGTGGTGGGGGCCACGTGAGCATCTACATGAAAAACTGACAGGTCAGTGACCAAAGACATGTTCCAGATATCTTCCCATAATTCTTTGCCCCAGACTTGTTTACCATGAATTTCCCAATTTTCATTTTTCCACATGGGCATCCATGTAGCTAACCCATTAGCTACCGCCCATGAATCAGTGAATATATGACACTGTCCTCCTTGTTCTATTTTGATGGCTTGATATACTGCCATAAGTTCAGCATATTGGCTACTTGCACCTATCCCAGTACTTTCCAAAGTCCTTCTAGTACATGGGTTATAGGCCACTGCTTTCCAATGTCTTTTTTGCCCCAAATATTTTGCTGTCCCATCAGTAAACCATGCATGTCTCTTTTGTTCCTCAGTTAATACATCATATCCCTCATTCCATTTTACAGTGGACTGTACCAACTGTTGCTTTGGCTCAGGGGGTGTGTCATTCCTCTCAATTTCTATGTTTGCTACAGATTCATGTAGAGCAGAGACTCCGCTTTTGCCTGTTTTCGCTCTATTTTGAATATACCACTTCCATTTGATTATACTAGCCTCTTGGGCATGTCCAATTCTGTGAGAAGCTGGGGTACTCATTACCCAGGTCATAATTGGTCTTAATATCACTTCATGGCCCAGAGTCAGTTGTTCATTCTCCACCAAAGCCCAATATGCAGCTAACAACTGCTTTTCAAAAGGTGTATACTAGACTCCAGATGAAGGGAGTTTCCTACACCAAAATCCCAAAGGTACATTTCGGCTTTGTTGTTTTTGCCATAAGCTCCAGTTTGCATAATCATCTTGTACAGTCACTTGCAATTCCACTGGACCATTTTGCATGGGCCACAAATCTAGGGCCAATTGTATGGCAGCCTTGGCTTCTTCAAAAGCTTTACTCTGCTCAAGTCCCCAATCAAATTCATGTTTCTTCCGTGTGACTCTATATAAAGGTTTTAAAATCTGTCCCAAATGTGGAATGTGGTGCCTCCTGTATCCAAACACTCCTATGAACTTTTGGGCCTACTTCTTATTGGTAGGGGTAGGAAAATCCTGAATCTTTTGTCGGGCTTGAGGAAGAATCTCCCGTAGCCCCTTGTTCCATTGTATACCCAAAAATTTCACATTTTCAGCTGGTCCTTGAACCTTTGCAGGGTTAATTTCCCACCCTTTACTTTTCATATGCTCAATTAGAAGGGTCAAACTCCTTTCCACTACTTTCGCATCTTTTCCCTGTATCATGATATCATCAATGTAGTGGGTAAGCTGTACACCAGGTAGCTTTAATTCATCCAACTGTTCAGCCACAATCCTGTGACAAATAGTGGGGCTATGTATGTACCCTTGTGGCAAGCGGGTGGAAGTATATTGTCTACCCTGCCAAGTGAAAGCGAATTGGTCCCATCGTTTAGGGTCTATTGGGATAGTGAAGAAGGCATTTGCCAAGTCAATAACTGCATACCAAGTCCCATCATATTTCTGGATCCTTTCTATTAAGGTGATGGTATCTGGAACAGCAGCATACAAAGAAGGAGTCACCTTATTCAACTGTCTATAATCCACAGTCATTCTCCATGTCCCATCTGATTTTCTTACTGGCCAGACAGGATTATTCCATCTTGTGGTTGTAGGGACCAACACTCCTGCTTCAACATATTCCTTTATAGTAGTGGTAATTTCATCTTGCCCACCTGGCACACGATATTATTTTAAAGTAATTACTTCAGAAGGTTCAGGTAAAGTGATTGGGTCCATTTTTAGTTTTCCCACTAAAACTGTATTAATTCCTATCTTCCTCACAGCAAATTGGTATCTCCCTTCAGGTAAATTCAGAGTCATGCCTCTCAATGCATCTATCCCAATGATGTATTCAGGAATGGGTACAACAACCACAGTATATTCTTTCTTAGGTAACTGCCCAATTTTCATTGTTATTTTAACTTGTCTGGATGATATTTCAGCGCCTCCTAGACCTGTGATGGTAATAGGAGTTCCATGTTTAAACTTATCAGGGTTTCCATAGATAAGTGTGGCCTCAGCCCCAGTATCAATCAGTGCCCTAGTCACAGTAGTTGATCCATTCTTCCAATATATTGTTAAACCAATATGGGGTCTGCAATCTCTTCTGCATATTTCTTTTATCTGGGCTGGGGCTTGGCCTATCTCCTATTCCCCCTGAAGGTGGGGCAAACTTGGATACAAAGATTCAGATTCAGAAATACCTGCAGGGGTGGTTCCTGCTTCCCTGTTCATTCTAATGCTAAGTACCTTTTCTTGGTACAGCTTATGCAGCTCTTCAGTTGGAATACCATCTCTTCTTCTAAAGTGCACCCCTGCTCTTAATAGAGCAGTAAACAGTTCCCTTTTTGTGGGTCTATTTTGTCTCTGAATCCTCCTGCTGTTTACTCTTCTCTCTCGAGGCAATTTGTCTTTTTCCCATTCCCCTAAATTGCTTAATTGTGAAATCTTATCCAGCACCTCTGAAAGAGGGTGCCCTATTTCTCCAATTAATAGAGTCAGAATTAGGTGCTTATATGCAGGAGGAGCCATCTTCACTATGATATTTTTGTGAGGAACTCCTAGGGGGGTATCATAATATGCATTTGCATCTCCAATCATGATAGCAGTTTTCATTACCTCCTCCTTTAGCTTTCTCATACAGTCTCTAAGTGAGTACCAGGGTCTGTCTCCCCTAGGCCACATCGATTCAGTAGGATATTGCTTTTTGCGTCCTTCTGCAGCTAAGGCTAGCAGATTAGTTTTGTTTGCACCTCCTTGCATATGGTGATCCCTAAAAGCCTGGTGTACAAAAGGATTCTGACTGATACTTATGAATTTTAAACAGTCCTCATTGTCCAGTGTTATTCCTCCGGCGCCTTCATCAGTGATTCTTACTATCCAAGACACTAAAGTCTCCCCCATTCTTTGGGTGAATCTACTCAATATATCAGTGATCTCCTGTTGAGTGAAATCCTCGATTATCTCCCTGGACTCTCTTTTGCCCCAGTGTTTCTCCTGTCTTCTTCTTCGTATGGGGAGAGCTTCTACATTAGAAGACTCCTCATCTAACCTTGCTCCTTTCTCCTCACACACATTCTCCTGGAAGCTGTCAGGGCAACTCTGCCCAGCCTGTACAAAAGCTGCATGCACATTCGTTCTGCTAGTTTTTTGCTTCCTTTTAGCTACATGAACAGTAGCTTGCTCCTGGACCACATGAGTCCCTCCAGTTTGTTCTTCTGAGTGCTGTGACACAGAAGAATCCTCAGGCAAACCAGCTGACTCCCTAGCCATCCGAGCTCTTTCCTTCAGCAGCTTATCCCTACTTTTACACATAAGGCGATAACTTGTTAGCAGCACCCAGCCTCTCCTGCACACTCCTGCCAGTTCTTTGCCTGGTTCTATGGGTATTGCTTTCAAACATCTTTCCAAATCTCCAGGTTCTCCCTCTTTTAGCCTTGGTTCCCAGTTTTCACAGGGCCCTGTGCTTTTAGCCCATTCTCTGGCTAGAGAGGAATAAGGCAAATCCTCCCATTCTGTAATAGCCATTTCTCCCTCTAAAGCCCCACTGCTTCCAAATAGAGGCCTGACATTTTGTGATCCCATCCTGGTCGCCAAATGTATCAGCAATGCCATATTCACAATGCCTATGGAGATTACGGATATGCTGATATAATTATCCATCACAAAATACATCATGCTTGCCATATGGGGGAATAAGCTAGAAAATTTATTAAGATACCAAAAGACTGAGTCCCAAAACCAGAAAGTGAAAGCCATCAGAGTAGTTATGACATTGGCACAGGTAGATAAAGTAGAAAGCACACACATTTTCAAGCCTTTAAAACAGAACAGGCTACCTCAGGCAAAGGTCCTCCTCTCCCCACTCACAGCAACCACCCAGCGTCCGGGATTCGCACTCCCAGCAGCTCCGGCCCCTGGCAGTCCTCAGCAGGAGACCTTAGCAGAAATTCTGGCTAAGTAAAAAAGGGCTTTGCGCTGCCGGTGCCTCTGCTGCTGCTGCTGCCGTCACCACCACCGCAGGAACTCTAGTTTGGCTTCCGCTTCCTCTTGCTCCGCCCCTTCCTGCTACGTCAGCAAGTCCAACGGGGCATGGAAGATCTTTAAATCCCATAACTGTTACACCATACCAGCTCTAAAACTATGTTATAAAGTGACAATCATCAAAACTGTATATGGTGCTGGTGTAAATAGGGTAGTGGTTCAGTGGAATATATACACAAGACACTATAGTCAATGACTATAGTAATCGGCTATTTGATAAAGCCAAATATTCCTTCTTCTGGGAAAGAACTCACTATTTGATAAAATCTCCAAGGCAAACTGGAAAATAGTATGGCCAAGACTAGGGATAAACCAGTGTCTCACACCCTATACCAGGATGAGTTTGAAATGGATATATGATTTAGATATAATAGATAATACCATAAGCAAATTAGGAGAGCAAGGAATAGCCTACCTCTCAGATCTATGGGGAGTGAAGAATTCATGACCAAAAAAGAGATAGAGAACATAATAAAATATAAAATGAATAATTTTGATTACATTACATTAAAAATTTTTTTCACAAACAAAACACATGCAAACAGGAATAGAAGGAAAGCAGAAAGCTGGTAATTAATTTTTACATTCATTGTTTATGATAAAAACCTCATTTCCAAAATATATAGGGAACTGAACCAAATTTACAAGAATATACATCATTCCCCAAATGATAATTGGTCAAATAGTATGAATATGGAGTTATCAGATAAAGAAATTAAAGCTATTTGTAATCATATAAAATGTTCTGAATCATTGTTGATTAGAGAAATAGAAATTAAAACAATTCTGCACTACCATCTCATATGTATTATATTGACTAATATGACAGACAAGGAAAATCATGAATGTTGGAGATGTAAGAAAATTGGGCACTAATGCTTTGCTGGTGGAGTTGTGTCCTGATCCAACCATACTGGACAGTAATTTAGAACTATACCCAAAGGGTTATAAAACTGTGCTTACTCTTTGACCCAGGAATACCACTTTCAGGTTTGTGTCCCAAACAGATCATAAAAAAGGGAAAGGAACCCACATGAACAAAAATATTTACCGTATTTCTTTTTATGATAGCAAAGAATTGGAAATTGAGAGAATGCCCATCTATTGGGGTATGGTTGAACAAGTTGTGGTATATGAACTTAATGGGTTACTATTGTGCTATATGAAATGATGAGCAGATGCATTTAAAAAATAAAAAAAAACTAAAAAGATGTACATAAATTGTTGCTGAGTGAAGTGAGTAGAAACAGCAGAATATTGTATACAACAAAAGCAACATTTTGCAATAATTAACTATTATATACTTAGATCTTCTTAACAATACAATGATCGAAGACAATTACAAAAGACTCATGATGGAAAATGCTATCCTATCCAGAGAGAGAGAAGTATGGAGTCTAAATGCAGGTAGAAGCATACTATTTTTAGTTATTTTTGTTTTTGTTTTGTTATTGTTTTCTTCTTTGTTGTAGTTTTTCCCTTTTGTTGTTAATATGTTTAACATGGTGGTACATGCATAACCTACATCAGGTATAACATGTATAACCTATACCTCTTGAACATGGTGGAGGGAAGGGAGTGAAGGAGAAAAATTTGTAACTCAAATTCTGCAAGAAAGGAATGTTGAAAACTGTCTTTGCATGATATTGAAAAAAAAAACAAAATTCTAATTCTATATGTTTTTTAAATGCCAAACCACTCTAATATGTTTTACAAGAAAACCCCAAATGGGTTCAGAGAGATTCAGACATTTCTACTTCTGAGAACCAAGATGATGATTTAAGCAGTAAATCATTGTAACTCTCCCATATTCACCTCTAACCAGCCATAAAATAAAACCCTAAAATAAATCCAGGAAAAGCAGAACTAGCAAAAAGATTAAGTGAAACTCTCTTAGCCCAAACAACTTGGAAGATCAATTAGAAAGTTCCATCTCACTCAGGTAAAAGTGGAGCACAGTTCAGCACAGGAAGTATTCCGGTAAGCTAGCAGTAAACCTACCTCAGCAAACTAGCAACAGATCCCAAGCCCCAGTTCAGTGGAGCAGGTAGACACTAACACCAGTTGGCACCTTCCCTCTGTCATAGGTGCCTTAGCGTAGCCAGAGGAACATGCAGACTCTAGCTTTGAGAGCTACCACAGGCTTCTCTGTGGCCCTAGGGAGATAGGTATCTTCCAGAATCCAAACCTCTACATACTTAGTCACAGCATTGGGTAGGTGGGAATCCACCAATGGCCAGACCTCTATGTGAGGTCTATCATTTCTCCTGGCAATCAAGCATTTTCCACCATTGGGACCACCAAATGCTTTAGCATGGCTCTGGGTAAACAGGTGTCCTCTGACAGTCAGACCTCAAGG
Source organism: Petaurus breviceps papuanus (assembly GCF_028583685.1). NCBI lineage: Eukaryota > Metazoa > Chordata > Mammalia > Diprotodontia > Petauridae > Petaurus > Petaurus breviceps. The sequence continues at coordinate 3,752,665 of NW_027187309.1, forward strand.
TACTTTTGCACAGTTCTAAGAAAAAAGGCATCCTCTAGTGGCTAGACCTCGATGTGCTTCAGCACAACCCTGGGCAAAGGATGGAAGCCAACCCTATGGGTGCCTAAGAAGACATAAAACCAGCACTGCCATGCCATGCTTCAGTGTGGTTCTGGGAAAAAAGGCCATACCACCACATACTTTAGTGTAGCCCCAAGGAAATGCAGAAAAATCACAACAGCCTCAGCATATATCAGACATCACTACTAGGACCCTAGCTCACCACTAGGTAATTTGCCAAATCCCTACAGCCGATGACAGAGACAAGATGGCAGAGTAGAAACAGGACATCAACATGGTTCTTGATTCCACCTTCTCCAATATATCTAAAATGACTCTAAACAACCTTTAGAGATACAGAACCCACAAACTGACAGAGAGAAGCTAACCTCCCACTGAATACAGTCCAGCAGACTAGCAGGAAGAGGCCATTGAAAATCTCTGGGAGCCAAGCCCAGCCCTGTGTGAGTCGAAGGTTTTAGCCTCAGTGCACACTGACAAGCCATGGCAAGAGGTACATCAGGAGAGTACATCACCAGCAGATGTGGCAATTTCCAGAATTATCAACCCATAAATGCCAAAGAAAAAGTGAGAGGTCAGTGTAGACTTTGGGAAAAGGCAGCCTGGGAGTGTGGTCTGGCCTCTGCCCCAGGAGGGAGAAGTAGCTGAAACATGGTGTCCACTGCCACTTGGCTGCTTCAGAACTCCTGTCTTGCAGATTTTAGGGGGCCAAGCAACCATGAGATGAGAGGGGGGAAGATGGAGGGGAGAGCAGGTTGGGGGGTGAGGGAAGTTGGGAACACATACTTTTGAAAAGGGACAGGTTCAAAGTAGAGAATAGAACAAGAGGGGGGCAGTATAGGATGCAGGGAATTATAGTCAGTCTTTCACAATATATCCAGAGGGATAGAAGGGCTTGGAATATGATATTCCATAGGGCAAAGGAGCTGGGATTAAAACCAAGAATCACCTACTCAGCAAAAGTGAGCATCATGTTTCAGGGGAAAATATGGTCATCCAGTGGAATAGAGGGCTTTCAAGCATTCTTGATAAAAAAAAAATAACAGACTTGGGGCAGCTAGGTGGCACAGTGAATAGAGCACCAGCCCTGGAGTCAGGAGGACCTGGGTTCAGGTCGAGCCTCAGACACTTAACACAAAAATAGCCATGTGAGGGCAGGTCACTTAATCCCAATTGCCCTCCAAAAAGCAAAAACAAACAAAAAAAAACAAAAGAAAAAATCAGACTTGAATAGAAAATTTGACATTCAGATCCAAGAAGCAAGAGAAGCATGAGAAGGTAAACAGGGAAAAGAAATCATAAGGAACTTATCAACATTGAGCATTCCTACATGGAAAAATGATAATTGTAACTGATCAAACTTTTCTCAATATGAAAATAGTTGAAGGGAATATACATATATGTGTGTGTGTTTTATATATATATATATATATATGTCTATATCGGATAGTATATGGTCGTATGAATACATATGTGAATGTGTGTATATATGGTTACAGGTATACATAGATAGAGAGCACAGGACCAATGTAATAGGAAGGGATGATACTTAAAAGGTGAAATTGATAAGTGAGAGAGGAATATAATGAGAGGAGATGGGGAGAGACAGAATGGGGTAAACTATTTCATATAGAAGACACAAGGGAAAATGGTTACAAAGGAGGGGAAAATAGGAAGGCAAAAGGGAATGGGTCAACCTTATTCTCACTGAATTTGGCTTGGGGAAGGAATGACATACACACTAAATAGGGTACCTCACCCTACAGGAAAGTAGGGGGGAATGAGATGAGAGAGGGGATGATGGAAAGAAGGGCAGGCTGGGGGGAAGGGAAGTTGGAAGCACCCCCTTGTGAAAAGGGACAGGGTCAAAGTAAAGAATAGAACAAGTGGGAGGTGGAATAGGAGGGAGGGAAATATAGTCAGTCTTTTACAATGTATCTACTATGGTAATGTTTTGCATTAGCTACACATGTACAACCTATACTGAATTGCTGATCTTCCCATTAAGGGTGGGTGACAAAGGAGAAAGGGAATGAATCTGGTATTCAAAGTTTTAAAATCAAATGTTTAAAAAAAAATATATATATATATATATATATACTATTATTAATACTATTTTACATGTAATTGGGGAATAAGATATACAGGCACTGGGGCATAGAGATCCACCATGCCTACTGGAAAAGTCGAAGGAGTATGGGAGAAAATATGGGAGAGAGCAGATTGGAGGAGGGGATACCCTGTGGGACTGCTATTTTGGGGTGGTGGGTAGGGGAAAAACAGAGAGAAAATTTGCAAATCAAAATCTGGCGGAAATGAATGATGTAAATCTGAAGCAAAAGCATTTGAAAAATGAAAAAAAAATCCTGCAGTGTTCAGAAGTGACAGCAACTCCCCTAGCCTGTCAGCATACCACCAGATGTGAGGGTCACCAGGAGGCCTCAGGGCAACATCTATGTAAATAGACAAGCACCAGGTAAACAGCCAGGGCCTGCAGCAACTGGCAGAAGTCTAAGACAATGCCAATTCCACGATGGGTTCAGCTATCAATTTTCAAACAAAATAAAAAGGCAAAAAAAAGAGGGATTAGAAAAAAACAATAAGAAAAAAAGAAATGCATTGTAAAAATTTTTTGTTTTCTTTTTTTGCGGGGGGAGGGGAGGGCCTTTGGGGTTAATTGACTTGCCCAAAGTCACATATCTAGTTTTTGTGTTAAGTGTCTCAGGCCATGTATGTATATATATATAAAGAGAGTAAGCATACAAGAAGAATTTGAGGGAATGACAGAACACTTTAAGAAAAGAGAAGGAGGAGTACAATGGGGTGCAGAAGAAAGGGAGAGGTAGAATGGGGTAAATTATTTCACATGAAGAGCAAAAAGACTTATTATAGTAGGGGAATTTGGGAGGGTAGTCATTGAGCATTGCTTATTCTCACCAGTATTGACTCAAAGAGGGAATAGTATACACAATCAGTTAAATATAGAAATCTATCTTACCTGATAGGGAAGGAGGAAGGGAGGAGATTAAGTAAAGGGGAGGGGTCTTGACTGACTGAAAGGAAGACAGATCAGAGGAAGTGGTAGACAGAAACAAAGCACTGGTGAGGGAAAGGGTGAAAAGAGAGAGGGGACAAACAGGAAGAAGAAAGGATGGACCAAAATACAGTTAGTAAGCATAACTGTGAATATTAATTGAATGAATTTTTCCATAAAATGGAAATAGTTAGCAGAATGAATCAAAAGTCAGAATCCTGCAATATGTCATTTACAGGTAACACACTTGAAACAGAGAAACAAAAACAGAGTAAAGGTAAGGAGCTGGAGCAGAATCTATCTTGCTGAAGTAAAAAGAAAAAGCAGGGTAGCAATCCTGTTCTCAGACAAAGTAAAAGTGAAAATAGACCTAATTAAATGATATAAAGAAGGGGAAGTACATCTTCCTAAAAGGTACCATAAAAATGAAGTAATATTAAAACTAAATATGCACAAACTGGTAGATCATCCAAGTTCTTAAAGGATAAATTTAGAGAGTTCCAAGAAGAATTAGCAAAACTGCCCTAGTGGAGAACTTAACTACCCCCTCTCAGAGCTCATTAAATCCAAACAAAATGAAAAAAAGAAAGAAATTAAGGAGACAAATAGAATTTTAGAAAAAAGTATATGACAGACCTTTGGAGAAAACTAAATAGGAAGAGAAAGGAATATATCTTTATTTTCAAAGAAGGACATAATTCCTACACAAAAATTGATCTTGTAATAGGGTATTAAAAACCTCAACATAAATGCATAAGATTACTGTCAACAAAGGCCTGTAAAAGTATACATTAAAAATTAATTGTAAACTAAAAAATCAAATCCTAAAGAATAAGCAGGTCAAAGAATGAATCATATAAACAAGAAAAAAATCATTAAAGGGAATGAAAACAATGAGACAGCCCAACAAAATTTATTGGATGCAAACAAATCAGTTGTTAGGGGAAAACTTATTTCTCTAATATTTTTTCTTTGATTTTACAGGGGGAAGGCAGAGCAACTGGAGTTAAGTGACTTGCCCAAGGTTACACGGCTAGCAGGTGTTAGGTGTCTGAGGCCAGATTTGAACCCAGGTCCTTCTGACTCCAGGGCCAGTGCTCTATTCCCTGTGCCACCTAGGTGCCCCTTTCTATAAAATTTTGCATCAACAAAATAAAAAATAAAAGTAGATTCATGAATTGAACATGCAACTAAAAAACTAGTAAAATAACAAATCAAAAATCCCTAATTGAACACTAAATTGGAAGTCCTTAAATTCAAATGTGAGATTAATGAGATTGAAACTTAAAAACAAAAACCAACCTACAAAAAACAGCTATTGAGCTAATAAAAAAATCCAGGAGGTTGTTTCATTAAAATAATAATAATAATAAATAAGATAGGTAAACCATTGGTTAATCTGATTAAAAATAAGCTAAATTGAAAGGCAAATATCCAGTATCAAAAAATAAAAGGGTAATATGAAGAATGAAGAAATTAGAGCCATTGTTAGGAAATATTTTGGCCAATTATATTCCAATAAATCTGATAATCTGAGTGAAATCAATGAATATTTACCAAAAATATAAATTACCTTAGATTAACAGATCAAGAAATAAAATGCCTAAAGAACCTCAACATAGAAAAAGAAATTAAACAAGTGCGCCAGCAAAGTGATATTCACAGAGCCTATGGTGGCTATAAATATGCTGATGCAGTTGTGAATCACAACATATAACAGGTTCTCCACATGGAGGACAGAACCAAAGCATTTATTCAAATACCAGAAAACCAAGTCCCAAAACCAGAAAGACAAAGTCGTTGCAGTAACTATGAAGTTGGTACACATAGTCAATACAGCAAACACCTACATTTTAAATCCCTCAAAACAAAACAGTTTCCCTCAAATAAGGATCCCCCTCTCCTCATTCATTGCAGTTCATCTGCCTCCATGCTGCTGTTCCCAGAAGTTCTAACTCCCAGCAATTCTCATTCCCAGCAGTTCTGGGTGGCTCTCAGAAGTTCTCAACAGCTCTGGCTGGCTCTCAGAAGTTTTCAGCAGTTCTGCCTGGCTTTCAGAAGTTCTTACTTCAGTTCTCAGAAGTTCTGGCTGTCTAGCTTGGGCTTTTCCTTACATATGGTATTAGCTCCTCCCTGTTCTGTCCCTTCCTGTTACGTTAGCAAGTTCATCCCACTGTGGAATTCACAAGATCTGTATATTAATACTTGGCACAATCATGAACTTGAAACAAGGTGCTAAGTACCTGTTTGCTTGCCCATACAAGGATCATGGAAGATCTTCAAATCCCATTATGATAACATTCAGTCCCAAGATCTTTCTTGTCCCTTACATGGCAAAAATACATTAACAATACATCTCATTATGTAGGTTAATGGGAATTTAGGAGTAACTGGTGTCAACAGAATTTTATAACAAAGATAGTATACAATAAACACAGAAAACCATATTTTAGGGTGGGGCTTGGACACAAGCTCCCCATCATTCCCCCTTGAACAAATGGGATCCCCAAATCCCCAAAACCAAAAGGTTTCTTCTTCCATGGCTACTTGATGCTGAAATTGGATGTAGAGCTGTCCCTGTCCCAAGAGGTCCCATTTGAGAGGTAAGTTCTTTAGCCAGCATTTGGAGTGTGTGGTTGATGCCATTAATAAACTCCATAGGATAAAATCCCCAGGGCTAGATGGATATACTTATAATGGTTTTTTAGCCAAATATTTAAGGAACAAATAATTCCTATGCTATAAAGATTATTTGGAAAAGTAGATGAAGAAAGAATCCTATCAAACATATTTTATGATACAAACGTGCTGCTGAAGCCTAACTCAGGAAGAGCCAAAACCAAGAAAGAAAATTTTAGACCAATTTCCTAAATGAATTCAAAAGATTTAAATAAAATATTAGCGAAGATATTAAAGTAATTTATCACCAGGATAATACATTATGATGAGGTGGGATTATACCAAGAATGCAGACTTGAATCAATATTAGGAAAAACAATCAGCATCATTGACCATATCAATAACAAAGACAACAGAAATCATGTTAATATCTCAATAGATTGTGGAAAAGCTTTTGACAAAATAGAGTACCTATTCCTATTAAAAACAACACAGAACACTGGAATCAAAGAAGTTTTTCTTTAAATGATAAGCATTATCCAAGACCATCAAGCAGGCATTATCTGTAATGGGGATGAGCTAGAAACATTCCAAAGAAGGTCAGGAGTGAAGCAAAGACACTCATCACCTCTATTATTCAATATAGTACTAGAATTTTAGCTATAGAAATAAAGAAGAAAAAAAATTTAAGGAAGTAGCATAGGCAGTGAGGAAACAAAACTATAACTCTTTGCACATGATATGGTGGTATACTTAGAGCAGCCTAGAGAACTAAGAACCTATTTGAAATAAACAATTTTAGCAAAGTTGGAGGAATAAAGATAAGCTCATATAAATCATCAGTATTCCTTTATATGACCAACAAAGTCTAACAACAAGAGATAAATTCCATTTAAAATAATTGTAAATAACATATAGTATTTTAGAGTCTACTTGCCAAGACAAACACAGTAACCATATGGATATACTTACAAAACACTTTTCACACAAATAAAGTTAGATATAAACAATTGAAAAAAAAATCAGTTGCTCATGGGTAGGCTTGACCCATATAAGAAAAATGACAATTCTGCCTACATTAATTTATTTATTCAGTGCCATAATAATCAAACTATCAAAATTATTTGATATAGATTAAAAAAAAACAAGAAAATTAATTTGGAAGAGCAAAAGGGCAAGAATATCAATAGAATTAGTGAAAAAAATATACAAAGGAAGGTGGCCTAGCAGTACCAGATTTCAAATCATATTATAAAGCACTCATGATCAAAATTATCTGATACTGGCTAAAAAAATAGAATGGTGGATCAGTGGAATAGATTATGTCCATGAGATACAGTAGTCAATAACCATGGTAAACTAGTCTTTGATAAACCCAAAGACCCCAGCTTTTAGGATAAGAACTCACTATTTGCCAAAACCTGCTGGGAAAACTGGAAAACAATAGTACACAAATTAAGCATAGATCAGCATCTTACACCATGTGCCAAGATAAGGTCAAAACGAGTGCATGATTTAGACATAAAGGGTAACAATGTAAGCAAATTAGAAGACCAGAGAATAGCATACCTCTCAGATCTATAGGGAGGGAAAAATTCATAACCAAGCAGGAGAGAGAGAGCATTGCAAAATGTTAAATAGTTAATTTTTATTATATTAAAGTAAAAACTTTTTGCACAACCAAAACCAATGCAATCAAGATTAGATGGAATGCATAAAATTCAGAAGCAATCTTTACATCATTTCTCAAATATATAGAGAAATGAATTGATTTTTTGAGAATACAAGCCATTCCTCAAATGATAAATGGTCAAAGACTATGAACAGGCAATTTTCAGATTAAGAAATCAAAGTTATATATAGGCATATCAAGAAATGCTATAAATTATTTTTTATTAGAGAAATGCAAATTAAAACAACTATGGGATACCACATCACACTCATCAGATTGGCTGAAGTGACAAAACATTTGGACACCAATTTACTCTTGGTGGAGTTGTGAACTGATCTAACCATTCTGGGCAGTCATTTGGAAGAATGCTCAAAATGCAACCAAACTGTGTGTACCTGCTGTGGGCTGCTCAGTGTCCAGCACTTAGCATGATCCGGAGACTTGAATAAGAAATGACCAGGCTGTATGGATAGTTCAAGGAAGAACGATGAACTCCATTTATTGATTCTTAGGACAAGGTTTTTATAGAGCAATGAGACAAAGGAAGAAGACTCAAGTTGTCTAATCATTACCTAGTCTGCTGTATTGTGGAAATAGCACAGATTAGATAATTTGATAAGGATTTGTTATCTAGGAGACCAAAATATTAGGGTAAGACCTTTGATCTAGGCCTCAGGTATCTGCTAATGTAGCTGCAGTCATAAACAGATGAAATTGAGAGCAAACTTCAAAGCCAAAGCTGTAATCCTCAAAAGACATCACGTTTAGAGCTGACCACCCAAAGATACCTGAGTGCTGAATCAAATATTTTGGCTCTCAATAACTAGAATCTTGGGGTATACCCTGTTGATCTGAGAACTCAAGTAACATCCTTATAAGTGTAACTCATAACAAAGAATTCAGGAGCTAACTTAACAAAAAGTCACTACTCAAAGAGATTCTTGTTTTAAAGTCCACTATTAGGATTTAATATCTGAGTTCTGAACCAGGCTTCTTTGGCTCCCCACATCTACCTTTTGAGGTAGCAATAGCACTGTTAGGTCTGTATCCCAAAGAGATCACAAACAAGGAGAAATGATGTACATGGGTAAAACTATTTATAGCAGCCCTTTTTATGGTGGCACAATATTGGAAATTGAGGGAATGCTTCTCAATCAGGGAATGGCTTAACAAGCTGCAGTATATGAATGTAATGGGATACTATTGTGCAATAAGAAATGATAAACAGGCAAATTTCAGGAAAAAAAAAATTCCTGGAAAGGCTTATATGAACTGATGCAAAGTGAAATGAGCAGAAACAGGAAAGCAGTGTGCACAGTATCAACAACATTTTGGGATGATCAACTATGAATGACAACTCTTCTCAGAGACAAAATGATCTAAGACAAGTACAAAGGACTCACAAAGGAAAATGCTATCCATATCCAGATAAAGAACTTATGGACTCTGAATGTGAATCAAATCATGTCTTTTTCACTTACTTTATTCCTTCTAGGTTTTTTTATTTATTCCTTTTGATCTTTTTCTTCTTCCATATGTAATATGGAAATATTTTATGTGATAGCACATGTATCAACTATATCAAATGGCCTATCATTTTCAGAAGAAGGGAGGCAAGAGGAGGGAAAAAAATTTAGAACTCAAAATCTTGTAAAAATTATGTCTAAATGTTCTTGATATGCAACTGAGCGAAAATAAAATAGTATTAAAATTAAAAACTAAAAGAATTCAAAAGAATCCAACATGACTGGAAAAAAACTCAACAACACCAACAGCTGTCTTGAGAAATATTTCTAAAAACTGCTTCAGGTAGAATGACTAAATTATTCTTGCCTGATTAATTTCAGAGTTTAGGAACTATAGAGAGGAAGGAAGCCATTGTGGACTCTAGCCAATGACATTAGAGAATCTCCCTCTGATGCCTTAGGAGCACATTCAGGACCTTGAAGGGGAGATGTAACTCTTCTTCAGGACTTGAGACACATTTGAGAAAGTGGTAGATAAGCATCCTCTGTGTGTATACGGATAACATTATGGGCAGATAGTCTTGACCTATCCAGATATGTTCCAGGACTCTATCTTTGCCAAAAAGCCATTGTATTATTAATGATATTAAAATAACCTAATCCTTCAATACAGGAAGGAGTTAACTGTAGGTCTCACCTTGTTCAACAGGGGGAACCACTTGAAGAACATTAAGATGGGATCCCTGTCAAGGTTTGATTTAGACCAGGTGACCTTTTATTATTCTTTTTCCTTTTGGATATTCTGTATTTCTATAACTTAAAACATTGGGAGGCACTTAGTAAAATCCATAGTTTTATTTTTGTTTTGTTTTTTCCTCCTATATGGTCTTAAGCATTTGGGATATAGAAAGTTGAATTTTTGTGAACTACCAGTTCAAATAAATAAAACAACATTTCTTCACATAAACACATACACATTTTCCTTCTATATGTTAGTGTAGCAAATAAATTGTGTGATGTAACAGAAAGAACAATGTACTTTGAGTCAAGACACCAAGGTTCTAGCCTCAACTCTGCCAGCAATCCTCTTAGTCACTTTGCCACAATGAGACTACATTTCCTCAACTGTAAAATGGAAGTATCCATCAAATGTTCTTTAATTTCAATTTCATCCCACATAATACATGAGTCTAAAAATCATCTCAAAATAGCAATTTCCCTGAAACAAGTTGGGAGATATACACTGTACTTTAATTTTAGTTCACTGACACTATTGATGGAAGGGAAAGGATTGGCCTAGGTTACATAAACCAGTGGAAAACAGCATATAGCCAACTGATAGCACATTCTCAAAATAAGATGCATTGCCTGCAGATGTCACCCAAGAGAGGTGACTAGATGAAATCCTATAAAGATGCATCATATTTTGATGTTCCTTTGGGGTAGGTGAGTGATTACCCCACATCTTCCCCTGAGCTATACTACAGAGAAAATATTAGCCTCCAATAGCATAACTAACTCCACAGTAGAAGCAATCTAAGAGCTATTGAAATGTCTCAGCATAAAATTGAAAACTCATCATTCCCATTGCAATTACAAAGCATCTCTGTATATATTTAAAATGCTTAATTTAGTTTCTGCTCAACACATTTATATTAAAATCATGAAGCTTTGGAAAATGTGTTCCTAATTACCACACATGTACTGGGAATTTCTGGCATTCTAAATTGGACGTTAGGCAGGAAGATTCTGTGATAAGAGAACCATTTTACCTCTTCTGTTCAGTTACTGGAGAAATTCAAATGTACAAAAGAATCGAGTACTGCCTCTTTCAAGATATTAGAGACTGATAATATATTAAAGTTCTCATTATAATCATTTTTCATCTTTGCTGGTGATCAGGGCATTTCTGAGAATTAATTAATTCTCCAAAAATGTAAAGGTGAAAAGTATGATGTGACTCTTAAGCAATTAAACTGAATTGTGGTTTTTTTTTAAATCTTCTTTCAATCTTGATTTCTCCACCTTTCCATTTCACCTTGACTTTTTTTAAAGTATTCACTTATATTTCATTTTTTCCCATGTGTAATCAAAAGAAGATGAAGGGCCAGGATGATAAGTAAACTGGTACTTTTCTTGTTGGTAACAAAGCTGCAAAATGAAAAAGCTGGTTTTAGTATTTCCCATTAATAAAGCTGATTTCTCTTTTCACTTATTCCAAGACTTCCATCTTTTGAGGTAAATAGGTAAGGCGCTGGAACTAGTTGATATAACAAAGTTATTTTGAGCACTATTATTGTAGAAATAAACAAATACAAAGACTCCGTTTTCTTCTTTGTTCACAATGTTATCAATAATGAAGTATTATTCTGAGCCTTTCTTGCCACCCTCAACCTCTAGTCTTATCACTCTTAAGTAATTAACTCTAAGGTGATTTAGACTGTACTTTTTCAAGTAAAATTGATTATAGTGTCATTTTTCATCAAGTCAAAAGAAACATTAAATATTTTTCAGAGCATATATAGTTTGACATAATTCCCAAGAAACAAAATTCTTACACCCCATCTAATTAGGCCAACAGGTTGTTGTCTGGGCTCAGTGTATTGAAAGAGAAAGAGAGAGGAAAAAAGACAACTTACTAGTTGCTTCTATAATCAAATACCTTTGAGCTACTAGAATTTTTGTGTAACTTTAGGGAGAAATTTATATGTAATTTATTTCTATTTTATGAACATAATCTATTCATATAATACTCACAAAGACAGTTTTTCCTAGTGGAGAGAGTCATCCTCAGAGTTAGAAAGATATAGGTCCAAGTGCTACCGGTGACACATAACAGAAATGTGATCCATGTCACTGACTTAACTTTTCAGTGCCCTTAGGCAAATATATAATTGATAAGTTGAAGAAAAAATGTTGATCTGTGTTGACAAAGGGAGTTTTATTACTGGAATTTTCTTCTACCAATAAAAGTCACGAATTTGTCCAAAAAGAGAGTTAAAATAAGATTTCCATGGTTAGAGGAAACTCGGTATAAAGGTTAGCAAGACAGTCATAGGGTTAGAAAGTAGTGAGTTTTAGTACATCTTGTGACATATATTAGTTATATGATAATGAGTTGGTCATAACCTCTCAGTGCCCTACTAAATTATCCAGAATATAATTTGCTAATAATGGAAATGTTTCTACTCTCAGAATTGCCAACAATCACTGAAAATACAGGTCTAGATTAAAATATATATTTAAGGCATTGTCTAGGAGAAATAGCGATGAATAATTAAATTCCTAATCTTGAAATACTTTCCTTCTAATAACAGGTCAGAGGAAGATGACAAACATTTATGTAGTGCCTACTACATTCTAGGAACTGTGTTAACCATGTTGTAAATTTTAACTAATTTGAACTTCACAGCAACATTGCAACGTAGGCAATATTATTATCCTCATTTTACAGTTGAATAAACTGAGGCTAACAGAAGTTAAGTAACTTGCTCCAGAGTCACACAGCTAGTACATATCTAGGGCCATATTTATATTCATGTCCTTCTGAATCCAGCCCCAGTGCTCTCTCCACTTTACCACTAAGCTGCTTTAAGGGGAGACTGTTGCAAAAAATACATAAATAAAATGACATATACATTTTACTTTTTAAAAATAAACTCTAAATTTGTATGTCTATATCTTGATGAATAGTAAACAGTTATTAAATATTTCCTGAAATATTGTTGTTATTATATTTAGTAATTCAACTGTCTTCCTTCTCCAAAGGCATGCTAAAAATACAATTATGAAAATGAATAGAAAGGGCAAAGACAAACTACAAAACACACCTGACTAGGGTACACTTTACATCCCATTTGGCCATCCACATCCACCCAGGTCATTTTGCCATATTCTCTGCTGTTATTTATATTCCCTATCCCCTCTCAACTGCTTGATTTGAACATTGCAATCAAATACACAGTACCTTTGCTTTGGCAATGATCATTACAATTCAATGCATTATGGAAAACATCACAATACTTGAAATTCTCCAAACTAAAATTCTTGATCTGTCACTCCACTATGAGTCTTGTCACTCACTATTAGAAAGTAAGTTCCTGGAGGATAGAATATTTTATATTTTATCCATAGTACTTTTTACAGTACTTAGTTTATCGAAAGTGATTAACAAATGTTTTTTCATTCATGAAAAATCGTCTTGCTTAGGCATACAGGGATAAATCAGAATTCATCTTACAGGGAAAAAAAATCCAATTAGAGTAAAATTATTATCTTTTAAGTTACATTCAAAACAGAGTTTAAACTGAGAGCACAAAATTGGGATGACAAAAAAGACCAGATAAATGCATCAGAATGTAACCTTTTTCATCTTTCTTGCTTCCATGGAAGCCCAGCCTAGTGCCAGCTTACCCCCCCCTAAAAAAAAAACAATACAAAAAACAAACCAACAAAATAAATAAGCAGTAAAACTCTGTGATGAATAGCTAACTACAGGTCACATGATTTTTCAACAGAAACCTAGGGGCATTGGCCTTAACAGCCCTGAGCCTATAAGGAGTGTAGTTTCAGTGCAATTAATTCATCCCAAGGAAAATAGTTAAAAGCTTGTAGCAGCAAGCACCCCAAGCGTCCTCAGGGTCGCTGCCCATACAGGTTCTTGGATCTGCTTTGATAAAGGAAAGCAACTCAAAATGGGTTAACAAGCTTACTTTAATCGGTCAGACCATATATCATTTACCTTGTTCAGGGGAAAAGGTCAGCACCCTGAACTTCAAAGTACACAGACAGAATTATCAAGACAGAAACAGATCAAGTAGACAGATTTCCAAACTGTCCAACCATTACATCCATACCCAGTCAACATCTGGGTTTCAACATCTGGGTTTTTCAAAGCCGGGGGGGCTCTGGACAACGGCTTCCCAGAATCCAGATCAAATCACAGAACACTTCTCAAAGTGAGCCCCCAAAACAAAGCCTCACATCAGGGCTTATATAGCCTTCTCCTGGCTCAGAGAATGTAACAACCTTATTGACCCACTGGCCAATCAAAATGTATCTACTGAAAAACAAGCCTCCCACCCCAGGTTTCAGGTGCACTTTAGCCTAGGGGCAGGAAAGATTTTCCAAATTTGCATTCCCATTACAAAGCTACAATGGAATTATCAGAAAAAAATTTGGGTGAAATAATGTTGGGGTATCCTATCATCTAGAAGAACATTCCCCATCCTGTCCTTAGTTGGTCCAAAGCCATCAAGACTGACTGGCATGCATATAACATCCAGTACAAAACTACTGTTTTTGTTGCAGAGAATTAAGTTGTTGTGATTTAAACCCAGGGATGCCAAAAAGCTGTTGTAGTGGGGGCTTTGCCCACCCAAAGGTATATATGAAGAAGTTAGGACATCTTTGGTGGTGGGAGATGGTGCTAGGTAGTTGCAGTGGGGCCTATAATGAAGTTAGAATAATTGGGCTGAGGGCAGCTTTATTAGGATTCCATCACAATCACTTTCATTTTTTTTTCTAAAAAGGATGGCACTGATATAAAGGAATGAGGAGTATATAGCTTCACCACTGGTGGTGTGAGAATGAGCATATACATTGATGATGAACCTATCTTAGATTCTCTATACAGCTGCTTATTTATAATATGCCATCTAGATAAGTTATCCCTTTACATGAGCACCAAGAAAAGCATCTTGAAGGCTTATGATAGTCACTTCACTGATAATTTCCAGGAAATCTTCAACAATATAAAACAGATTTTGATAAGAACAAAATGTGGTGTGAATACATACTTATTGGTGGCATAGTAGTTCAAGTTCTTAGATCCTCATATGGTTTTGTCTGATACCGCAAGAAGTATGATGGTGACATGATCTTATGTACAGTTATGTTCCAATAAATACAAATAATGAGTCTGATGAAATAGTTTCATATTTGAATTTGTGCCACATAGAAGCAATTAACATTTTATATAATTATAATTTGAAATAGTGTTAATTCAAATACAAGTGACCACTTCAAAGCATACATTATGTAGATCCCAGAGTTTTGGCATACTTGAATTGATTCAGTGCCTTCAGTGTTCATATGCCAAGATCATTAAAGGAAAGTCTGTTCATGGAATTGTTACCTACTTTTACTGGGAGCCAACCAACTAGCACCAATTGTATTGCCTAGATGAAGCTTAGAGTAAAAAGAGAAGCCAGAGAGCAATCAGGACTTTATCTAATTTATTTATCTAAGACTCTGGAGCTGTGGGTTGAGATGTGTTGAGAACAGAAGTATGACCAAGGACCTTGAAGGTAATATCCAAGGCTTAAGTAATATGAAACTGAACAAGTAAAACTCAACAACACAGACTTCCTAAATAGAATTAAAATACAATTAGAATAACCCTAGACAAAAAAATCTGTGTCAAAGGGAAGCACTTCTAACTACAGTTTAGGAAGTATGAATAGATCATGTGGTAGACAATTATACAAACTTCCTTATTATATTCTCCTCCCCCACTTCCTCCTGACTTTCACAGCATGAAGGAAGGAACCTATAAACCCTTTCCTTAGATATCTGGAACAGAAGATATGTGCTGAGGATTCTTTTTATTACCTGGGAGGGGTTTTGAAACTTTTTCCCCCTAAAGACTCTGTAAAGTAGGAGTTATGTTTTGTTTTATTTCAATTAAAGGGAATGTTTCACATTTTGTAATTTATATACCATATTCTGAATCCACTGTGCTCTCTTTATCTATTAAAACTTCAAACATAGTAGTAATTATATTAGTCATGGTAGTAGCAGTAGTAGTCATAACAGTCCTACTAAATAAATCGTAGTATCTTTCAGGCAGGTACAATTTAACTTTTATTTTTGTATTTATAATGCCTAGCAGGGTGTGTGGCATATAGTAGGTGCTTAATAGATGCTTGATGACTGATTAAAATCATTGAAGGATGAAATTAAATACTAAGGAGGCCAGTATGCATCATATTGTCACTTGAATCACATACATAAATATTAAAATATGTTGCATTACAAACTCTACTATTAGGCAAATGTTACATGAGTGTAATACATATGAAAGAAAATATCACTTTGAATAAGAATCATAAAATTATAGAGTAGGAAAGAAATTTAGAGATAATCAACTTCAACCTTTGGTGCAGTATAGGAATTCCTTAACAACATTTTACCTGGTCTCTGCTTAAACAATTGCAGTGGTAATAACTATTTTACTACCCAAGGAACTGTTGAATTTTTGGACAGGTTTAATTGCTTGAAAATTGTCATTATTGTACACTGAAATCTGTCCCAATGGATCTGCCCTTAGTCCTACATATGGTCTCAGGAGCTACATAACTCATTTCCCTTTTCCCTTTGAAAACCCCATCAATTTGTGAGGATAACTTCTTTGCATTTCTTAAATTTTCTCTACTCTAGGCTAAATTAACATTCACCTTTGTTTTAGGCATTAATTATATTAGAGGCAGCTAGGTGGTTCAGTGGATTGAATGATGGGCCTGGAGTCAGGAAGACCTGAGTTACTGGATGTATGACCCTGAGCAAGTCACTTAGCTTCAGTTTGCCTCAATCAACTGAAGGAGGAAATGAAAATCTATTCCACTGCCTTTGCCAAGAAAATTTGATAGATAGTATTGGCATGATATAGTCCACCGTGTTATGAAGAGTCAGACTCAGCTAAAGAGCAACTCACAAATGCAAACCTGAGAACAGACCATAGTGGAGTCAGAGTGAGCCCCAGCCAGTGAATTCACCTACTCCAAGGGTGATACTCAGACCTCAGCACCACGGAACACAGGTTGTCAGAGCTGGTTAAGAGACAAACACAGGGCCCACAGCAGCCACAGCAGCTTCTCCTGGGGCTATCAACTCAAAGTCTGTACTTTTAAAAATCACCCACCTGAACTTTCCGGGAGCCAACATGGTGGAGTAAACCTTAGCTGCTCTAATCTCCCTCTGTGCCCGTGAAAACACAGAGATTATTACCCCAGTGTAAAATTCTGAAATTGGGAAGCAGCAGCAGACTTGGGAATCCAAGGAAGGGTGTGACTTAAGCTGTGGCAAGGCTGAAGTGAAGGGTAGGAGGCATCGCAACAAGCCCCATCTCAGCTGACCAGCAAGAGATCCCAAAGCCCAGGGGAGTGGAGCCAGCAAGCTCTAACACCAAGAAGCCCAGGTGTGCCTTAACACAATCAAGAAAATCTGCAGACACCAGTGTAGGAGGTTGCCAGTTGCTGAGCCTGCCCCAGGTTCTAGCCCAGGGGCACAGAGGCAGAAACCTGAAGCGGCCAGACCACTTGTCCCCCACACCTTACTCTGTGAGCCTCAGGGTAACCCAGGGGAAACACTGAAAGTCCTGGCCTTAGCCTCAGTCTAGACACACAGAGGCACACAAAGTCAACAGCCAGGCCCCTAGCTCCCAGCTTGAGAAGACTCGGTCAGAGGACTCTGTACTCCAAAAACAGAAATCCACTTTAAAATCCAGGGAACATGCAATGGCAATGGGCAGGGAACAAGTGGTTAAAGCAAAACCAAAGATGATTTTGTCCTATTATTGTGAACAAGAAGAAACCATTTCAGAAGGGACACCATTGTCTCTATACCCACACCTGAGACCACAGAAGGAAATATGATCTGGTCTCAAGCCCAGAAAGCATTCTTGGAAGAACTCAAGAAGTATTTTAAAAGTGAAAATAGAGAAGTAGAAGATAAATTGAAAAATTTTTAATTGAAATTGACAAAATGGAAAAAAATCTCACTGAAGAAACCAAATCCTTAAAAAAGTAAAATTTGTGAACTGGGAAGGGAGGTTCAAATCTAAATGGAGAAAATATCTCCCTAAAAATGAAATCTAAACATATGGAAAATGAGCTTCAAAAATTTGGAAAATAATTTACTAAAAATTAGAATCAATCAAATTGCTAATGACTCTATGATGCTTCAAGAAGCAGTCAAACAAAACCTAAATATTGAAAAATTAGAAGAAAATGTGAAATATTTCATTGGAAAAACAAGTGCCTCAAAGAACAAATCTAGGAGAGATCATCTAAGAATTATTGGCCCACTGGAAAGCTGTGATGAAGAAAACAGCCAGGACAATGTCCTCCAAGAAATTATCAAAGAAAACTGTCCTGAGGTCCTAGGATCAGAGGGTAAAATAGTTGTTGAAAGAGTTCAGCAGACATCCCCTGAAAGAGATCTGAAATTGAAAACTTCAAGAAATATTTTAGCCAAATTCCAGAATTATAAGGTCAAGGAGAAAATACAGCAAGCAGCCAGAAAGAAACAATTCAGATATCATGGAACTCCAGTCAGAAATACACAGGACCCAGCAGCATCTGCATTAAAGGATCAGAGGGATTGAAATATGAGATTTCATAAGGCATAAGAGCTTGGACTGCAACCAATAATCAACTATTCAGGAAAAAATGAACATAATATTTCAGGTAAGGAGATGTTCATTCAATGAAATAAGGGACTTCTAGATCTTCCTGATAAAAAAGCCAGAGCTCAATGGAAAATTTGATCTCCAAATAAGTCTGAAGAGAGACATAAAAATGTAAACAAGGAAAACACAGACATACACACACACACACACACACACAAACTCACACACATAACATTCAATAAGAACAAGTTGTTTACATCCCTATATAGGAAACTGATACTTGTCAATATTGTGAATTGTATAATTATCACAACATTTAAAAAGGATATACATAGAAAGAGGGTGTGGGAATAAATGAGCTAATATGATGATAAAATAACTTATTAAGGAGTGCAAATGGATTGTAATAGGAGAAAAGGAAAGGAGGAATCAGAAAAGGTTAAATTATGCCATATGAAGAGAACTAAAGCATACCATAGTAGAGGGAAAGAAGGGAGGGAGATGAATGTTATCTGAACTTTACTCTCATTGGTTTTGGTTCAAGGAGGGATTAACATAATCAGTTAAGTATAGGATTCTAATGTGAAAAGATACAAAAACTTATTAGAGTAGTGGGAAAGGAGGCAGGGAGGGGAGCATTGTATGAAATTTACTCTCATTGGATTGAGTTCAAGAAAAGAATTACACACTTGGTTAAATATAAAAATCTATTGTGCCCTACAGGTAGTAGAATGTGAAAGGGAGGAAAAGGGGGAGAGTTTAGAAGGGAGGAAAGAAGTTGTAAGGGACAAGGGTAAGTGAAAGGAGGGGGGTGCATAGGGAGGGAATACTGAGGGAGGTGTTGGTCAAAAGAAAAACTCTTAAGGAGGGGAAGGGAGAAATAAAAATAAAAAGGGGAGGGAAAAGGATGGAGGGAAAGAAACAGATAGTAATCACAACTGTGAATGTAAATGGGATGAACTCTCCCATAAAATGGAGGAATGGATTAAAAACAATAATCCTACAACATGCTGTCTACAAGAAACAAATTAGAAGCCAGAGGATACACACTGGGAAAAGGGAAAAGGCTGCAGGAGAATATGTTATGTTTCAGCTAATGTAAAAAAAAAATAAAGCAGCAGTAGCAATCATAATCTCAAGTAAAACAAAAGCAAAATAGTTCTAATTAAAAGAGACAAAGAAGAAAACTATATCCTGCTAGAAGGCACTGTCGAGAATGAAGCAATATCATTAATAAACACATATATGCCAAGTGGTATAACATCCAAATTCCTAGAGGAGAAATTAAGAAAAATAGAGCAAGAAATAGATAGCAAAAACTATACTCAATCTCTACCTCTCTGAACCTGATAAAACTAACCTCAAAATGAACAAGAAATTACTTAAGAGGTGAATAGAATTTTAGAAAAGGTAGATATGATAGACCTCTGGAGAAAATTGAATAGGGATAAAAAGGAATATACAATCCTCTCAGCAGTACTCGGCACTTACACAAAAAATCAAACATGTACTAGGTCATAAAAACCTTACAATTCATTGCAGAGACACAGAAATATTAAATGCATCATGATGCATTTCTCAAATCATAATTCAATAAAAATTATATGTAATAAAGGGCCATGGAAAAATAGGCTAAAATACTAATTGGAAGCTAAATAATTTAATCCTCAAGAATTAGTGGGTCAAAAAAGAAATTATAGAAACAATCAGTAACTTCATTCAAGAGAATGACAACAATGAGACAACATACCAAAACTTGTAGGATATACCAAATCAGTTCTTAGGGGAAGTTTTGTATATCTAAATGCAGTCATGAATAAAATAGAGAAAATGGAGGTAAAAATTAGGGCATGCAACTGAAAGAACTAGGAAAAGAACAAATTGAAAATGCCCAATTAAATACAAAATTAGAAATACAGAAAACCAAGGAAGGGATTAATAAAATTGAAACTATTGAATTAATAAATAAAACTAAGAGCTGGTTTTATGAAAAAAATTGGTAAACTTTTAGTCAATATGATAAAAAAGAAAGAAAAATACAAAATTACAGGTATCAAAAATGAAAAGGGCAAAACCAACTCCAATGAAGAGGAAATTAAAACAATAATTAGGAATTATTTTGCCCAACTGTATGCACATAAATTTGACAATTTTATTGAAATGGATGAATATTTACAAAAACATAAATTGCACAGATTAACTGAAGAGGAAGAAAATTGCTTGAATAAACCCATCTCAGAAGAAAGGAATTGAACAAGCCAGCAATGAACTCTGTAGGAAAAATCTCCTGGGCCACATGGTTTTACTAGCAAATTCTATCAAACATTTAAAGAACACTTGATTCCAATACATTACAAGCTATTTGTTAAAATTTAAGAAGAAGGAGTCCTACCAAATTCTTTTTATGACACAGATATGGTGCTGATAGCTAAACCAGAAAGAGACAAAACAAAGAAAGAATATTATCGACCAATTTCCCTCCTGAATATAGATGCAAAAATTTAAAGTAAAATATTAGCAAAAAGACTACAGCAACTTATCATAAGAATAATACACTTTGATCAGGTAGTATTTATGCAAGGATGGTTCAATATTAGGAAAACTATCAGTGTAATTGGTAATATCAACAACAAAAATAGCAGAAAACATACGATTATCTCAATAGATGGAGAAAAGGCTTTTGACAAAACACAACACCCATTCCTATTAAAAACACTAGAAAGAAGAGCAATAAATGGAGTCTTCCTTAAATAATAAGTAGCATCTATGTAAAACCATCAGCAAGGATTATATAAAATGGGGATAAGCTAGAAGCATTTACAATTAGATCAGGGGTGAAACAAGGATGTCCACTATCATCCTTCTTATTTAATTTGGTGCTAGAAGTGTTAGCAGTTGCAATAAGAGACAAAAAAGAAATAGAAGGAATCAACTTAGACAAAGAACAGTCTAAGCTACCGCTCTTTGCAAATGATATGATGATATACTTAGAGAATCCTAGAGAATCAAGTAAAAAACTACTTGAAATAATAAATATATTTGACAAAGTTGCAGGTTATAAACTAAACCAACATAAATCCTTGGCATTCTTTTATATTTCTAACGAAATTCAACAGCAAGAGATAGAGAAATTCTATTTAATGTTATTGTAGACATTAAAAAATATTTGGCTATTTACATGCCAAATAAACCCAGGACCTATATGAACACAATTACAAAACACTTTTCACACAAATAAAGTCAGACCTAAATAATTGGATAAATATCAATTGTTGATAGTTATATCAAGCTAATACAATAAAAATAACAATTTCACCTAAATTAAATTACATATTTAGTGCCATACCAATAAATCTACCAAAAAATTATCTTATAGAGCTAGAAAAAATAGGAAAAAATAATTTGGAAGAACAAAATGTCAAGAATATCAAGGGGATTAATGAAAAGACATGCTAGGGCAGGTGGCCTAACAATGCCAGATTTTAATATCTATTATAAAGCAGCAGTCAACAAAATTACTTGGTACTGTCTGAGCAATAGAATAGTGGATCAGTGGAATTGATTATGTACATGAGACACAGCAATCAATGACTATAGTAATTTTTTGTTTGATAAACCCAAGGAACCTAGCTTTTGGGATAAAAACTCACTATTTGACAAATACTGCATGGGAAAACTGAAAAAAAAAAGACATGGCAGAAACTTGGCATAGACCGATATCTTAGTTTTTTTTGCTTTTTTTTGGAGGGGGAAGGCAGGGCAATTGGGTTTAAGTGACTTGCCCAAGGTCATATGGCTAGTTTTTGTTAAGTGCCTGAGGCTGGATTCTACCTCATGTCCTCCTGACCCCAGGAATGGTGATCTATTCACTGCTCCACCCAGCTGCCCCAATGGTTGAGACCAATATGTTATAACATATACCAAAATAAAGTCTAAATGGGTGCATGATCTAGGTATAAATGATGATACTATAAACAATCTCAGAGAGTAAGGAATACTTTACCTGTCATATTTATGGAGAAGTGAAGATCTTATGACAAACTAAGAGTTAGAGCCCATTATGAAATGCAAAATGGATAATTTTGATTACATTTAATTGAAAAGTTTATGTATAAATAAAGCCAATGTAACCAAGATTAAGAGGAAAGTAGAAAGTTGAGGAAAATTTTTTACAACCAGTGTCTCTAATAAAGGTTTCATTTCTAAAATATGCAGAGAACTGGGTCAAATCTATAAAAATACAAGTCATTCCCCAGTTGATAAATGGTCAAAGGATATGAATAGACAGTGTTCAGAGGAAGAAATTAAAGATATCTATAAGCATAGAACAAATACTCTAAATCACTATTGATTAGAGAAATGCAAATCAAAACAACTCTGAGGTATCACATCTTCCCACTTAGATTAATGAACATGACATGAATTATGATGCTGATACTTAAAATGGGAAGGGCCAAAATAGAGAAAGAAAATTTTAGACCCATTTCCCTGATGAACATAAATACAAAAATCTTGTGGAAATGAAAGTTTTAAACTAATAATAAATATAAAATTTATTTTTAAAATTTCATTGTAAGTTTTATTTTCTTGGTTCAGCCTACTTATAAAAAATTAATATTTCTCCAAGTATTTAGGTTTTTTTTTTTGCAAAAAAGATTTCACAGGTTTGTTTGTTTGTACTATATCTTGTTATGTGGGCTCCCAAATTCTTACATACATTATATAATTATTTTGAATTCATTTTCTTTCTTTATCTCTTCCTTAGGTACAATGGATTTGCATTACTTTATTTTATATTATACAACTTTTCTTGTTATTGATTGTTGCAATTAATTTTATTTGCTGTTTTAGATACTTTATCAATTTTAAAAAGCAATAAATTGTTTCTATTTTTTTCTTCTCTCATATTCTTTTTCCTGTATTATTGTTCTTGTGAGCATTTCTAATACTCTATAAAGAGTACTGGTGACAATGGGCATTCTTACTTCACACCTGATCTCAATGAACAGTGATTTAAGTTCTCTCTCTCACTCTCTCTGTTTCTCTCTGTCTCTCAGAGACACATATACATATATGCATTTAGGTATATATATTTCCACATATAGGGGATGTATAATATCGAAAGCATATTCCCATGCATATACATACACACAGGTCATATGAATATACATATGCATAGACACATATGCATATTTACATATATACACATGTGTAGGTTTGCACATATATATGCTTGTGTATGTACATATGTATACATATGCCTATACACATATGTTTGTGTCCTCTCCTACACACAGAGATGGATAGATAGATCTTTTTATCACTTGCCATATTAAGGAACATTCCACTGACTTCTATATTTTCTGATACTTTTATAAAACAGAAATAGGTGTCATATTTTGTCATTTTGATAAGTGACTTCTGACCAAATGAGAGCTTTGCAAATCATCTAGTGATCTATTGTTTTGACTATTGTTATTTTTGTTTCAGAAAATCCTTCTCATTTTGCTTGATTTAGTTTATGTAGTAAGGGTCCTGGGAGTTGCTATCCTGCTATTATGATTCAAAAACTAAGGTTAAATAATTTACCTCACTAGTGACCAAAATAATTGTTTTTGTAGTTAAGTACTATTATCTCAAAGATATTTTAGAAATCATAATTTATAATAGTATTATTTTCTTGTTCTTATATTCATTACTATTGATATCATTATTAAAATTATTTTTATGCAAGTTCTTGATAAAAGGGTCAAGTTCTGAGCTACTATATATCACTCCACAGTTTGCTTCTGTGTACTAATCAGTATTTTGTTTCCTATATTATAATCAAACTCCAATTATTTTGTCCTCAAATATATTATGAGAAGCTTTGATAAAGTCATGGATAAAGTCAAGATAAATTATATCTTTTGTACTAACTATTTCTAATAATATGAAAATCTAATACAAAACAGAAATAACTTTCCTTTGGCAAGATTTGTTCTGAGGGAGCTTACACAGACTCCTAGTGATTATTCTTTCATGTTATGAATAGTCTCAAAGCATCTATTTTTATAATATGTCCTAAAATTTTGCCAATGATTGACATCAAGTTCCATGGTCCAGAGTTTGGGGACAAAATGATAAATGATGGACTGGTTCTGTCCCAAGACCTTATTGTTAGTCATTCCTTTTATTCTATGTGATTCATGAATTTTAAAATCATTCTGACTCTGCCTATTAAACTTTCTTCAGTCATTAAGTATAACATACCATGTATACACTTACTAACTAGAGATAATCATATGTTTGGAATTGAAGTATGTATAGTTATAGAGCTATAAATGTACTCTCAAATAGCTATCACCCAAATTCTGTTAACAGTTTCATTTTGGAAGATAATCCTTTATAGTTTATATGAGAAGCAATGGCTTGATTATAGTTGTTAGAATGTAACAATATTGTCTGATCCATAATCCTTGTTGGCTACATAAAACACGAAATTTCAAAATACATGTACAATTATTATATAATATCATTTACTGGCAGGAATTAATATTTTTTCTAAGAGAGGTTGAAGACTATTGTTCAAAGAAACACCTAATGAAGACTGACTCTGGAAGGCTATATAGATCTCTTTAATTAGTCTTAAAATTACATTTTAAATTTAATTAAAATCACTCTAAGTTAGTAAATTTAGTGTCTTCAAGCTATAAGAATTTTTACTGACACCAAGAAATAATTAAAACAAAATTTAAAAAAATATGAAAAAATAGAGATATAATATATATCAACAGGAAAACAACTGACCTTGAAAATATATTGAAGAGGGACAATTTAAAAGTTATTGGACGACTTGAAAGTATTAATCAAAAGAGAGCATCAACTTTCAAGAAATTATCAAGGAAAATTATTTTAATATCCTAGAATCAGAGGTTAAAACAGATATTGAAACAAATCACCTATTACCATCTGAAAGAGGTCCCAAAATGAAAACTCCCAGCAATATTATAACCAAATTTTAGGGGTCCAAGGACAAAGAGAAAATATTTCAAGAAGAATGAAAAGAAAATATTAAAATATTATGGTGCCACAGTCAGAATCATATAAGATTTAGCAGCCACAATATTAGAGGGCTTGGGATATGATATCCCAGAAGGAAAAAAATAGAGCTTGAATTACAACCAAAAATAACCTACCCAGTAAAACTGACTATAATACTTCAAAGAAATTACACTTCAAGGGGAAAATGGATACTTAATGAAATAGAGCAATCTTAAGCATTCCTAATGAAAAGACTAGAACTAAATAGAGAACTTAACTTTGAATTAGAAGATCCAAGATAAGTATAAAAAAGTAAACATGGAAGAAAATTCACAATGAATTAAATAAGCTTGAACTGTTAATTTTTCTATATGGGAAGACTACACATGTAATGCCTAAGATTTTTATCATTTTTAGGACAGTTAGAGGGACTCTACATAGAAAGAGGATTTGAGAGTGAGTCTGGTATGTTTAGATGATGTTAAAAAATAGGTAGGCAAGGAAAAGGAATGCCCAGGAAGGAAGGTGAAGAGAAAGGAGGAATGAAGAAAATTGTCTTAGAGAAAGGGGGCACAGAAGGAAGAGCTTTTACAGTGGAAATGAAAATTGTGAGATGGGGGTAGGCACCATTGTAACTTCATCATAATTAAATTAGTTAAAACAAATTTTACACACACATACACTCACTCACACACACACACACACTCACTCACTCACTCAATAGGTAATAGGAGTATATCTTATCCAACTGGGATGTAAGAGGGGAAGATAAGAGAAAAAGGCAAGGCAAATAAAAGAAGGCAGTAGAAACAAAATCAACTTTATAGGAGGGATGAGACAGAGATAAAAAGACAGAGAGAAGGATATGCAGAAGAAAATATGATAAACAGGATGAAAGGAAATTCACAGTAATCTTAAGTGTCATTGTGAATGGGATGAACTCACCCATAAAAGGGAAGAATACATTAGAAAACAGAATTTAACCATATGTTCTTCATAAGGAAAAAAAACACTTAAAACAAAGACATACACAAAAATTAAAATAAGAGGTATTAACAGAATTTATTATGTTTCAGTGGAAATAAAAATGGGGAAAGGGAGTAACAATTATAATCTTGGACAAGACAAATGCAAAATATAGACCTGAATAAAAGGGATAATCCTAAATGATGGGTAGTATCTCTCCAAAACCAAGAGTAAGCATTATCTGTATCAGTATAAACTTGAAACTTTCCCAAAAAAATTAGGGATGAAGAAAGGATCTCTAGTATCACAACTCTTATTTAATATTGTACCAGAAATGCTTAAAATAGGCAATTTGGAAACTAAATTATGATCCTTTGTAGATGACATGATGGTTTACCTATAAACCCTAGGGATTTAACTAAAATTATTGTATAGATGAATGATTTCAGTAAAAATAGCTAAATATAAAGTAAACTCACATAAACTATCATCCCTTTTTATATAGTACCAAGAGTTGGAAAGAGAAATGCCATTTAAAAGGCTTTCATGTAATATGAAATACATAGGAGTCTACCTTCCAAGACAAACCCAGGAATTATATGAACACAATTACACATAAAATTTCACACAAATAAACACTGATCTAAACAATTGTAATGCCATGCATGAATAGTTTTCCAGAAGAATGCTACTGTGAACAGCTTTTAAGGTTCTGATTACACAAAATAGTGAATACTCTATTCCATAACAAATCAAAGCAAAACATTCAGAGAAAATCAAGGTAAAGCATTCACAATATTACAACTTATTACAGAAAATCACAATATATTATTATGCACAGCAGCTTATAAAAATCGCCACATAGTTCTCACCAAAGTGATCACAATATTTAGAACAAATATCAATCATCTCAAAGTGCAACAGTCAAAGTCTTCCACTCATGGGGCACACTAGATTAAGTCAATCAGTCACTTATTCAGCAATCAATTATTAAGTATCATACACAAATCCTCCACCCCTAGGTCACTAGTAAACTACAATTTCATCATTATTCAGTACCCATGAAGAGGTCTTTTCATCTTGACCTGGGGCCGGTTCTCAGATTCCCTGGATCCCCTTCCATGGTCCTAGACTCTGCCTGGATTCATCAGATTATCACCTGGGTTCAATGGCAGACAGCTCCTAATTCCTTGTCCAGCTTTCTGGGTAGGTCCTGCTCCACATTGAAGTTCACAGGGTCCATTCCATTTCAAATCCTTCACAATTTCTGTTCCTGGGAATTCAAGGCTCAACCAAAGCACAAACAGACAGTCTCAGCATTCTGGTCATGCTTTCTCAGTCTTCTGCTTCCTCAATCTTCTCCTGGGCTCCTTGGCTGCTGGGCTTCTCTGTCACTTGGATTCCTGGGTTACTGGACTCCTAGGATCTTGAGGTCCTAGCTCCTGGGCGCCTGTTTAGAAGAAGGTCCACGATGACAAGTTCTCAGGAAATTCAGGCTCAGTTCTCAATTCTCTCTTCCATAGCTTCTCTGTCACCAGATGTTGGTCCCAAGAAATTCTGACTGTGCCTCTTTGGGCTTTTCTTATATACATAGCATTAGCTACTTCCTGTTTCAGCCAATCCCTTCCTGTTATGTCAGGAACAGGGGTTCATACCATCTGTTTCTTTCACAGAGATTTGATTAGTTACCAAGTGCTAAGTACCTACTTCCTTACCAATACAAAAAGGGGTCTTCAAATTACCGTCACAACAATTTATGAAATATCAATTAATTGTGTTGTATAAGCCATTATAATAAAAGTTAAAATTCTACCTAAATTAATTTACTTATTTAGTGCCATACCAATCAACTACCAATGATTTATTTTACAGAGCTAGAAAAATAATAACAATTCATCTGAAATAACAAAATGTTGAGAATATGAAAGTAATTTTTTATGTAATGGAAGGCAGACTATCAATTCCAGATTTTGATCTCTTACAAAACAGTAATCATCAAAGCAATCTCTTACTTTTAAACAAATGGAGGAGTGTTATCAGCCAAATAGAGTGGTATAAAATAGCAGTAGTAAATGAGCATAGTAATATAGTGTTTGATAAAACCCAAAATGTGAACTCTGGGAATAAGAACTCAATATCTGACAAAAACTGTTGGGAAAACTGGAAAGTAGTTTGGCAGAAACTAGGCATAATCCAACATCTCACACTGTTTACCAAGGTAAAGTCAAAATTGATAAATGATTTTGAGGTGATAACACACAAATGGGGGGGGGAATGAAAAATTGACCTGTTAGATATATAGATGAGGGAAGACTTTAACACAAAAATGGGGGGGAATGAAAAATTGACCTGTTAGATATTAGGATGAGGGAAGACTTTATTACAAAACAAGAGATAAGAAGAATCACTGATAAGAAAATGGATAATTTTTATTACATAAAATGGAGGGGGGGGAGGGGACTTTTGCATAAACAAAACTAATGCAGACAAAATTAGAAGGAAAACAGTAAAGTGGGGGAAAATTACAGCAAGTTTCCCTTATAAATTCTTTTTTCCTGAAATATATAGGGAACTTGTTCAAATTTATATAAAAGAATAAGAATCATTCCATTGATAAATGGTCAAGCAATATGAACAGGCAGTTTTTAGAAGAAAAAAAATTAGAAGTATCAATAGTCACAAAAAAATATTGTTCTAAATCACTTCTCATCAGAGAAATGCAAATTAAAAAATCCTGATACACCATCACCATCTCACACCTACCAGATTAGTTAATATGACAGAAAAATGAAATGACAAATGCTAGTGGGGATGTGGAAAACAGGAACATTAATGCACTGTTGTTGGAGTTATGAACTAATCCATCCATTCTGGAGAATAATGTAAAAGTATGCCCAAAGAGATATCAAACTGTGCATTCCCTTTGACCAAGCAATATGACTACTAGATCAGTATTCCAAAAAGACCAAAGGAAGGGGAAAGGGACCTATTTGCACAAAAAAAATATTTGTAGAAGCTCTTTTTGTGTTATCAAAGAATTGGAAATCTAGGGCATACTCACCAACTGAGGAATGACTGAACAATATGTGGTATATGATTATGATGTAATACTATTGTGTTATAAGAAATGATAAGAAGGATGGTTTCAGAAAAAAACCTAGCATGACTTACATGAACTTATGGAAAGTGAAATGAGCAGAACTAGAAAAATTAAAAATGATATTTAAGAATGATCAATTATGAAAGACTGATCAAGACAATGATCCAAGGCAATTTTAAAGGACACATGATGAAAACATTTTATTCCTCTTGAGAGTTTTAATTTATAAGCTCTAAATGCAGACGTGTGCATACTTTTCATTCTATATTTTCTTTTGCAATTTTTATCTCTCTTTACTTTTGCAACATGGCTAATATGCAAATATAGTCTGCATGATTTAACATGCATACTCTATATTAAATTGTTTGTCTTCTGAAGGCATGGGGATAACTGGGAGGCTGGGATGGCATTTGCAACTTAAAATTTAAAAATGTATTTTTAATTGTTTACATGAAATTGGAAAATATTTAATAAAATAAAGAAAAATATTATAAAAACAATAATGAGCAGAAATAGAAATGTAGTGGACTGATTGCTATAAATATGTTGAGATCAGTCACTGAAATAATATAAATGCTGTCTAAATAAAACGGATTGAAAAGTAACAACTGAAAATATTTATACTGTACCTGGAAGTCAAGAATGATGCCTAGCAGTTGCCAAATGAGAAAAATAAGCATGGGAAAAGGTGCAGTTATTTTGAGTGATCTTATTCTCTCCAGAATTTGAAAAAAAAATTTTTAAAAGGTGACCAGTATGTCACTTATTCCCAAAATCTAAGTGAAACATTCCCTTGCTTCTCTAGCATACTCTCTTAACTAATAACATGCTTCTGTCTTATTTTCTTTACTTTCCTTATTACTCTCCAGGTGATGCTGTTTTTATCTTTGTAGTCCCATTTCTCTAACTAAATAATTCATTATTTTGAGAGGCTATTTTTTTCCTTCTCCTCTTCTCACAGTCTCCTAGTTTATCTGTATGTCTGTCTCTAGGTAATGATAAACTTCTAGGTCTGTTTTCTTCCTTTGACACTGACATGACCTAAGGATTCTTGGGGATTATCATCTCCACCTTTACTGTGCCCTTATCATTTATGGACTTTTTCTTCCATCCTGTAACTGAAATTAAAAAAGGTTTATCTCCCAAATTAGAATGTGATCTCTTTGAAAACAAGCGTTATCTCCCTTTTGATAGTTTTTGTCTAGCATTCTAGTTGTTTTATTTTTTTTAATTAGGGACAGTAAATCTAATCAAAGCACTTAATTTGCCATATAACTTATATTTTAGGAACTTGATATTTCAAGGGGTTTAGAGAAAAGAAAGGTGGGATCCCCTGGACTAGTACTTCAGAGGAAGTCAACCAAAGTTGGAGGAATGAAATCCAAGAATGAAATTCTAATGACACAAAGGGAAACAATTACATTGAGAAAGAAAAAATGGTACTTCCTTTTAAAAAGACTAATTTAAATGCATGCAGAATTAACCCACCAAATTAGATTTTTTAAAATGTAGAGAAGATGAAATAAATCAAATAGTAGAAAATGAATACGTTTTTGGAATGGTCCTGCAAAAATTATGTGAGAAATATTAAAGCTAAGCATTAGCTGAGGCTTAAAAAGGAAACTAAGGGCAAAAAAATGGGGAATATAAGTAAATTAGTTACATGGGAATAAAAAAGTAAGATCAGTGATGGAAATGATCTTTGCTTTGGGTAAATGGGATAATGATATTTGACAATGCAAAGCAGATAGAACTTTATTTTTTGCCTATTTTTTTTTGTTTGTTTTCTGTTTTCTCTGCAAAGGACAATAAACTTTGAATTATAAGGAACAAAACAACAATTACTGACAGGGACTTGATATACAGTATAAATAAGGAAATAGTAAGAGACAACTTGTCTGATCTTGAGGAATTCAATTCATTGACCAGGATGAACTAAATCCTCAGATCTTGAAAAACATGGACAAATGTGATTGCTGAGTCACTCTCAGTCATATTTGAAAGATTATGGAAAGTGGGAGACCCACCACCAGGTAAAAGAATAGAAAATTTACTAGCTTTTCAATAAAAAGGGCAGGGAGAGAAAATAACCTATAAAGTATAGACCACTATGCTTGACTTCATTTCCTGGGGAAATTTTAGAATGAATCCTTAAAGAGATTTTTGATAATTCTACAAAAGATGTCACTACAAAGAGTTCATAAAGATTCTTCAAGTATGGGTTATGATATGTTTCTCTCATTTCTTTTTAACCAAATTATTAAATTAGCATATGAGGGAATAATATAAGTAGATTTTAAAAAAGGTATTTATTAAAGTATCTTGCTTAATTACATGAAAAAGATGGAGAGACATATTTGATGATATGATCAGAAGGATTCAGAACTGGTTGGGTGCCTACACTCAATAAGTGGTGTGTGTTCATCATTAAATTGGATAAGGGCATACATAGCATGTGCATCAGATTTACAGATGAGAAAAAGCTGGAAGGGATAGCTAATACAGTGGAAGATAGAGTTAGAATCGAAAAGAATCTTGATGCAGTAACTTGACCTAAATTAAATAAGATGAAATTCAATAAGGGTGAATATAAACTTGAATTTGGGTACAAAAAGTCAATTTCTTAAAGAGAAGATAAAAACATTGGTTGTACTCCAAAAGATCTCAGGGTTTTAGGTACTGTACATAATATATTTAAGCAATATTATTTTGCCATAACAAAAGCTAATGTGATCTTGGTTTTCATTAAGAAAAACATATCTTCCTAATTGTGTAAAAGTCCAATGTGATCTGTCTTTCCGATATAATATAGAGCATTGAGCTCACTGGTGAGTATCCCCTTTAAAAAGAGAAAAATGATGAAATGGATAGTATCCAGAGGACAAACACGAAGGGGATGGGCCTTTAAGCCATTACTTATAAGGATTATTTTTTCAGACCATATTTCATTATTAATCTGGAGGAAAGACAATTTAGTAGAAGGAAGAGAGAGATGATAGCTATCTCCAGGATTGGAGTGTTATAGGAATGCAAATTTTTAAGATCTTCCCTGCCTCTAGGCTTAAGTGCACCTGGAGCCTGTGGTGGGAGGCTTGTTTTTCAGGAGATACTTTGTGATTGGGCAGTGGGTCAAGAAGGTTGTTACATTCTCTGAGCCAGGAGAAGGCTATATAAGCACTGATATGAAGCTTTGCTTTGGGGCTCACTTTGAGAAGTGTTGTGTGATTTGACCAGATAAGACTCTGGGCATCCATTGTTGAGAGTCCCCTGGCTTTGACAACCCAGATATTGATGCTTCCCTCTCTGGTAACTTTGATTAGGTATGGATGTATGTAATGGTTGGACAATTTGAAAGCTTGTCTCCTAAAATGTTATTTTAACTTATGCTTGTAACCTCTGTATATTCTGAAGTTCGGGGTGCTGACCTTTTCCCCCTGAACTAAGTAAACAATATATGTTTGATTGATTAAAGTAAGCTTGTTAACCCATTTTGAGTTGCTTTCCTTTAGCAAAGCAAATCTAAGAACCTGTGTTGGCAGCCACCCTGGGGACACTGGGGTGCTTGCTGCTACGTGGAGCTAAGCAAAAATGGAATAGATTGCTTAGATAGGTTGTGGTTCCCATTTCTCAGAAGTATTAAAGTAGCAGCTAGATGACATTTGCTAGGCATATCACAGTAAGTGTTTCTTATATGGTTTAGACTAGATGTCAATTTCAGGCATCAAAATCTGTGATTCTATTTTTACAAGTCATTTTCAGGAGGTTATACTACTAACATAATTTCCTTCACAAATATGAAAATCTGAAGGACCTCATTATACAGAGGAAATCCCACTTCAATGTTGTATCTTCATTGGAACTAGTTAATAGTTAAATCTGTTGAGGATTTTTCCCTTGTTATATGGTTTTAATAATATTTATAATTACAGGGTTCCAGAATATGGTGGTCACTTTTGTTATATCTTCCAAAAAATCTTTTTAATTTTAATTGATGAATGGGAGAGGAACTTTCTTGGATATATATATATATATGTATACACACATATATATACATATATGTGTGTATGTATGTAAATGTGTGTATATGTATGTATGTATGTATATATGTGTGTATGTAAATATGTGTATATATGTATGTATATGTATGTATATGTATATATATATATATCTTCATTCATTCACTTATTTATTATATATTTATTTATGCATGTATTTAAAAAAAATCCTAAAACAACCAGATCACTGAAGCTATTTCTTCCTTCACCAAGTTTACAGATGCCATTGATATGGACCATTACACATATTTTTAGATAATTTGACTAGTTTTAGTTATTGTTGCCTTCTTTTTCAATTTTTTTCTTCAAAATAGTGTTATTATATACCATATATAGATTATATCTGGTAGAAATGGAGGATAGAAAAAAACGGGAAAACATTTTAAAACTATATATTTATATATCTATATATATAAATTATTGTAATGAATCTACCAAATAGTGATTGTGTGTTTATTGGGGAGGAAAGGGAACTCCTCATTCTAATCCACTCCAATGAATTTGCAGGAGATTTCTATTAAACTTTAAGAAAAATTAATCAACTACACCATAAAATTCATTCTTAAAAAATGAAGAATGTACTTTATCAAAGATACTTTATGAGAAAAAAATATAATCATACTACCTAAAGCAAGGAAGGATAAAGCCAAAGTAAAACAAAACAGAACAAAACAACAATAACTATACATGATCATCTATCCAAAATTTTGAATAAAGTCCTGGCAAAAAGATGAAAGCAATTTATCCCAAAAATTTTCATTATAATCAACTTGAATTTATAACATTGGCATGAAAATACTTCATTATAATTGATTAGATTTTTTTTTAAACCATAGAAACTGATGTGGGGGGGGGCGGGGATGGAGTCTAGATGGCAGAGTAGAAACAGGACTTCCCAGCAGCTCTGGCTCCCACCTCTTCCAATTCTTGTAAAAATGACTCTAGACAAATGTTGCAGCTACGGAAACCCAAAAATGATACAGAGAAGCTAACTTCCTGCTGAGGACAGCCTAGCAAGCAAGTAGGAAGTGGTTAGTGCAGGGCTGTGGGAGCTGACCCCAGCCCTGCTAAAGCCTGAGGTTTTAGCCTCAGGGTGGCCTTACCAGCTCCCAGATGGAGGGACTTTAGATCACCATCAGCTGTGGTGGTTTCCAGAATTATGAACCCATAGATGTTAAGGACAAAGGGAGATGTCAGTGCAATGTGGACTTGGGGACATGGGAATTTGGGAGTGTGATCTAGCCTTTGCCCCTGGGGCAAGAAGCAGCTGAGGTTCCATGGCTGTGCAGCTGCCCTCCATGTGGCTGCTTCAGAGATCCTGGTCTGCAGATTGTAGGGGGACCAAGAAACGTGTCTGAGGGGTTATCACTCTTGCTATAACCTGCTTTGATCTAGATTATGGTCTAAGGTGGAGGTCGTGGGGTGCGTGATCAGTTTGCTAGAGCATGTGGAGGCTTCAGAGAGGACACCCAACTAATAGCTCCAGCAGCAATGAAAACTGCAGCATTTGTTATAAAGCTCCTGTTTTTGGTAGAAGAATTCTACTCTGGCAAAAAGCCCAAAAGTCAAGTAATTGAGTGGCAAAATGAGCAATCAAAGGAAACAGAGCAATCCAACTTTACACTCCTATTTTAGGGACTAAAAGGATTAAAGCATCTAACAGAAGGAAGACAGCAAAGTCAGAACTCCTGCATCAAAAGCTTCCAAGAAAAAATATGAGCTGGTTATAAGCCATAGAGAAGCTTAAAAAGGATTTTGAAAATCAAATAAGAGAAGTGGAGAAAAATTGGAAGACAAACACGAACAATGCAAGAAAATTATGAAATGAGATTCAACAACTTAACTGAAGAAAATAACAGCTTAAAAATAGACTAACTCAGATGGCAAAAGAGGCTCAAAAAGATAATGAGGAGAAAATGCCTTACAAAGCCAAATTTGCCAGATGCAAAAAGAAACTCAAAACCTTACTGAAGAGAATCATTCCTTCAGAATTAGATTGGAACAAATGGAAGCTAGTGACTTTATGAGAAATCAAGATAATATGAAACAAATCTAAACAAATGACAAAATAGAAGGCAATATGAAATTTCTCACTGGAAAAAACACTGACCTGGAAAATAGATCCAGGAGAGATAAGTTAAAAATTATTTGGACTACCTGGAAAACATGATCAAAAAAAGAACCTAGAAATCATCCTTCAAGAAATTCTCAAGGAAAATTGCCCTGATGTTTTAGAACCAAAGGGCAAAATAGAGGTTGAAAGAATGCACCAATCACTTCCTGAAAAAGATCCCAAAAAGAAAACTTCTAGGAATATTATAGCCAGGTTCCAGAGTTTGCAGATCAAGAAAACCAGCAGCCGAGAAGAAATAATTTCAATATTGTAGAAACACAATCAGGATAACTCAGAACCTGGAAGCTTCTACACTGAGGGATCAAAGGGATTAGTATATTATATTACAGAAGTCAAAGGAGCTGGGATTAAAATCAAGAATCACCTACCCAGCAAAACTGAGTATCATGTTTCAGAGGAAAATATGGTTATTCAGTGGAATAGAGGACTTTCAAGCATCCTTGATGAAAAAACCAGTTGAACAGAAAATTTGACATTCAAATACAAGAAGCAAGAGAAGCACGAGAAGATAAAAAGGGAAAAGAAATCATAAAGAACTTATCAAAGTTGAACTACGTATATTCCTACATGGAAAAATGATAATTGTAACTTATGAAACTTTTCTCAGTATGAGAATAGTTGAAGGGAATAGAAATATGTGTGTGTGTGTATATGCATGTGTATATATGTATATGTCCAATTATATGTATGTATACATATATATGTCTATATAGGAAGGTATGTGGGCCAATGAATGCATATGTGAGTCTGTATATATATATGTCTCCAGTTATACATAGACAGAGAGCACAGGACCAATTGAATAGGAAGGGATGATACTTAAAACATGAAATTAAGAGGTGAGAGAGGAATATCATGAGAGGAGATGGGGAGAGACAGGATGGGGAAGATTATCTCATATAGAAGAGGCTAGGGAAAATTGTTACAATGGAGGGGAAGAACAGGAAGGCTAAAAGGAATGAGTCAATCTTATTCTCATTGAATTTGCCTTAGGAAGGGAATGACATACACACTAAAGGTATCTTACCCTACAGGAGAGTAGAAGGGAAGGGCAAGAGACAGGGCATAGTGAAAGGGAGGGCAGACTGGGGGAGGGGAAGATTGAAGCACCCACTTTTGAAAAGGGACAAGATGAAATTAGAGAATAGAACAACAGGGGGGTTGGATAGGATGGAGGGAAATATAGTCGGTCTTTTACAATATATCCACTGTGGAAATGTTTTGCATAGCTACACATGTACAACCTATATTGAATTGCTTATCTTCCTAGTGAGGGTGGGTAATAAGGGAGGAAGGGAAAGAATCTGAAATTCAAAGTTTTAAAATAAAATTTATACACACACACATTATTATTATTATTATTATTATTATTTTTACCGGTAACTGGGAAATGAGATATACAGACACTGGGGCATAGAGATCCACCATGCCCTCCTAGAAAGTTGGATTGGGGAAGGGGGAAGATAGGGGAGAGAGAAGATTGGGCGAGAGTATATTTAGTGGGATCACTGTTTTGGCATGGTGGGTAGGGAAAAATGGGAAGAAAATTTGTTACTCAAAATCTTGTGGAAAAGAATGATGTAAACTAAATAATAAAAAAGACAAAAATTAAAAAAATAAATCTACAAAACATTACTATCTTAATATATTCATAAAAATGTTTGATAAAGCATGCAATTGACTTATCCTGATCAAAGAACTATAGAAGATAGGTATGGAAAGGTATGAAAATATGCTAAATTATTTTATTTAACTATCTTAGTAAGAGTTTCATACACAGGAGGATACCAGAACTTTTCTACACAATGTAGACTGGAGCATGAATAATCTTTTTTTCTTGCTATTACTTGACACAATCACAGAAAATCTGGAAATAGGAATAAGGGTATAAAAACAGAGGCACAAAGATAGGCAATGAGAAAACAAAACTTTTTCTTGATTCCATTTTTAGTACACGGTAGGGAATTATTAAGGAAAAAAAAACTGAGGCACACATTTGAAAACCAGAAGGAAAATTACAAAAATCAACTTAAAATATTGGTTATATAAGTTACACATAACTTTATCAAAATTTTATTTAAAATAATAGAATTCTATAGGATAATAATAAAATCCAGAAGATGATGATAGAAATGTAAATCCCTTTAAAATGTAAAATATATAAAATGTTTGGGAACCAATATACCAAAAACATTTTCTACTTGTAGATATTAAAATTAAAATGGATCTTAAGGAAATAACTTGAGGAATAGTTAATGTTCATATGTAAGCTGTCCTCATATAATAAAAATAACAATATTATCAATAAAAATTACAGATTTAGTATTACATCAATAAAACTACAAGAAATAGCTACAAAGGTAGATAAAATAAGAAAATCAATTTGAAGTAAAAAAAAAATCTAGAATATCAGTGCAAATGATGGATAAGAAGCATACACATGAGGAGACAACAGCCCTTCTAGGCTTCACATTCTATTATGATAGCAATTATCAAAGCTATTTGATATTTGGCTTGAAAAAAAGGAAACAAAGCAACAGAACTGACTGTACAAGAGAGAGTTACAAATGTTGAAATAGTATTTGATAAACTGGAAATCATAAGAAATGTATGATAAATTCTATTTGATAAAAAATTTACCAATAAGACTGAAAAACAATCTGATATTAATTCATTTTAAAGACACTGCTAATATCAGACTCAAAATATAATAAAATAATATTTTAATCTCAGTATCAAATATTATACCACAAAACAATTAGAAAAGAAAATTGTATGCTTTTTCACATCTATGATAGGAAATGAATCTTTTACCAAGCAAGGGATGGAATCAACTAAGAAAATATATTTTAAAAATATTTTTAAGCATAGAAAATTTAAAGACATTTACAAAAACTAAATGGATGCATCTGGGTTAATAATGGATACCGTCAACTAGGGAAAGAAAATTCCTAACATATCTTTCTCTAAGGTTTAATATCCAAAATATGAAGAGAAGGTATACATCCCCAGATCCATCCACTATATATAAGTAGTAAAATAAAATAAACAAACATTCTCCCAATAATTGCAAATGTTATTGGCCACATGAAAGAATTCTCCATGTCATTAATGATAACAAATGTACAAGTTAAAATAATATGAAGTTTCATTTTACAAAATGACAATTACCAAAGATGACAAAAGGTGGCAAAAGCCAATGACAGAGGGGGAGTTGGAAAGAAACACAACATTTTACTTTTAGATCACTGGTATAACTTCTGATTGATAAGCTATTGAGGAATGCAATTTGGAATTGTGTAATTGAAGTGATTAAAACATCCATACTCTTACTGAGGCTGCAATACAAGGCTTATTCCTCTTGAATATCACTAACAAACACACACACACACACACCTCCAAATCCAATAATGTATTTACAGCAACACATTTTTATAGAAAAACATTGGAAAGAAAATATGTGTCCATTAGGGAGGCCATGGCCAAACAGTGGCATATTGATGTAATGGCATATTGCTGTGTTCTCAGAAACAATGAATGTACTTATTACAGGAAAACTTGGAAAGACTTATGAAATAAAGCAAAGTGAAGTGAGCAGAATCTGTAAAACAATGTACAATGTACAGTGACTACAACAAGATAAGCTGAAAGAATAGCAATCATAAAAGAATCATAAGTGAATGTTACAAAATTTAAAAAGGCTTCAAAGATGAGATATAGGAATATATAAGAAGATGCATGCCTTCACCCCACCCCCACACCTTCATTTGAAACCTTAGGGAATACGTTTTTGGAACAATGCAAATAATAATTATTTTTACAAGTTGCGCATCATTATTGATTTTTTTTTCTCTTCCTTTTAGAAAAAATGTTATATGGGATTAATGGTTCTTTGGAGAGAGCAGAGCAACAGACATAGGAGGAAATGTAAATGATTCAAGAGCAAAAGATATCAATAAAATATTTTTATAAAAAGAAAACAAGGCTATAGAGGGAGACAGGATAGAGAGGAAAAATAAACATCCTTTATCCTTATGGTAGAAAATGGAAATTTGCAGGTTGTAAGAGGAAAATAATCAGGAAAAGAGAAGAGAAATGCAGAATCAGTGTAAAACAGGTTTTCCACAAGGTAAAATTGCATTAATATATAGGTGTAATAGGACTGTTACAAATTCTATAGGGAAAAATCTCAACTAGTATGTGGAGTGAACATGTATAGAATGATTGTAATGTATGTGGATGATTTTATACTTAGAGGAAAATTCAGAATTTGGGCTTCAAGGACTGATATTTGCCTGTAATTTGGGGAGAAGGAATGAGGAAACACATCCATGCATTTGGCAATGGAGTGCTTATGATTCAGTATAAGCTCCTATATTCAGAGAACAAGATGGATACCTATAAATGAGGTCATAACCCATACATTATCAAGAGTTTGTAGATTCCGTACATATTTAGATAAATCTGCCTATATTTTATGTTATGTCATTACAATAGATGGGCATGACTGATGATAACCTACAGTAGCAGCATGAGTCCTTTTACTGGTTGTACATGTCCTTGATAATTGTGACACTTTTCCTGTGCTACTAATTATTAGTAATTATGCCTATTTAACCCTACTGTGAAGATAACCTTATAATATTTTTTTGAGATTGAATTTTTCTCACTCAGTGATAAAACATTAACAAGAGAAAAACAATAATGTTAAAAAGATGGACTTTGTGGAGAAAACAACTTGGGATGATTGAATGCCCTTGAAAATTTCCAAAATCTAGCCTGACCACCTCCTATTAAATCCTTCTTTCAAATTGTTATTTGTTTGTAGTTTCTGTGCTATGTCTGTATTTATCCCTATCTCTCAATGCATTATGCACACATGCACACAGCCACATACATATGCACCTGAGTGTGCAAATATGCATAGGCATATATTGCACAGATATATTCCCATGGAATCTTTAATTTACTTTATTCTTCACCTGGGTCAATTTGCAACAATTTTATATACATAGATTTTGTTTAATAAAAATGAAAGTTAGCGAGTTAACACATATTACACATGTGCATATGTATGTGCATGCACTCTCAATTTTTTGTTAAATCACAATCACAATTACATTTATTCAATACCTGCTGTAAGCTACACAGACACAACCTGCATTAGTTAAATTGTTGACAATATTTATTGACAATATAAACTCATATTATTATTTTATTCCCCTAAGCCTTTCTTTTTATATACAGAAGAAAACAGGATTCAAAGCTAGAAAGGATCATAAAAATCATCTGATTTAATTCCTTCATTCTACAGCTCAGAAATCTGAATGGGAAAAATTGCCTGCTAAAGTCATACAGTCAAGCAGAGATTCTTAAACATGATGCTCATGACTTAAAAATTGAAGGCCAATATAGCATTCCTACTATAAGTACTAGTAAGTAGAGATCTTCATAGCACATTCATTTGGCCCTCAAAAGATAATTAGATGCAGCAACCTTGAGAAAGAAATAACATTTAAAAGATCAAGAAAACTAGTGGAAGTATTCTTAAAGAACTGATTGTAGTGGTGCATAAATGGTATTGCCAAGGCTGAGGCTGATGATACAATTGAGCTTAAGACCTTTGAGCTGTAAGTGGGCATAAGACCAATTTTTTCTGTACTGATTCAGGTACCACTATGGCAAGCCCCCCAGAAGCAGGAGGCCACCAGTTAGCCTAAGGAAGGAACTCACTTGGATTGGGAAAAAATGCTATAGGTTAAAGTTTTCATGACAATAAGTATTGATATAGTGGCAATGAGTGGCTTGCTGTACTTACAGCCTGTGTGAAATTGGGAGACAAAGTCTCAAGAAAAAAAAAAAAAACTAAAAGAAAGGAGAAATGGTAATTAATGTTCTAATTTCTAATGTTCTAATTACTATGACATGGTCATTAATATTCTAATTTCTTTTAGCAGCCATTCCTTGTCACCCTTATCTTTCTTACAGATAGAGACTCAA
Organism: Petaurus breviceps papuanus; assembly: GCF_028583685.1. Taxonomy (NCBI): domain Eukaryota; kingdom Metazoa; phylum Chordata; class Mammalia; order Diprotodontia; family Petauridae; genus Petaurus; species Petaurus breviceps. The sequence goes on from NW_027187309.1 coordinate 3,794,203, forward strand.
TGATATTTTTGATTCTCTATAAATATCAAATGAAAATAAAGGAATTGGAAAGAATAAAGACTTGGAAATTTTAGCGCAGGAATTACATTTAGGTGACATTGACAAATCAGTGGGCCTGAAGTCAGAAATACCTGAGTTAAAATATAATTTTAGATACTTATTATCTGTTCAACAACGGACAAGTCATTTAACCTCTGTCTGCCTCACTTTCTTCATCTTTATAATTGGGAGTATAATAGAAGCTACTTCTTGGGGTGGTTGTGAGGATTAAATGAGAGAATATTTGTGAAGTGCTTGTCATAGTGTCTGATGAATAGAAGTCACTTAATAAATTCTTATTTTCTTACTTTCTTTCATAACCTTAATAAAAGTATTAAAAAAAACCTAGGGACAATATGAACATTGTAAACCAGAATTTCCCTAAACTCCAAATCTTTTTCAAATTAAATTCTGATGATGTATCATCATTTCTCTTTGACATTTTACTATCCATGCAAATAAATCCATGGAAACCAAACTAAACTACAGTCAGTTCTGTTATAGTGAATATACATTCTTAAAAATCGACATGCTATGATTACAAATGTATAACCTGTATCAGATTGCCTGTCATCTTGGGGAGGGGGGGGGAAGAAAAATTTTGAACTCAAAATCTTATATAAATGAATGTTGAAAATTGTCTTTACATGTACCGGTAATTAGAAAAAATGCTATTTCCAAAAAAAGTCACCAGGATATACAAACTTATACAATAAAAACTGCTGAGTTTATGAGTCTTGTTATTTGAGTCTTGTTATATGAGTCTTTATGAGTTTATTAGTCTTGTTTGTTTAAATGTTATTTTTTTCTCAAGTTTGCTGAATCAAGATTCAGTGTTTTAACATTCAAAAACATCTTCAATGGCAAAAAAAGGGAAGATAGGAACCTAATAAAAAGGTAGAAAATATTACACATCTTAAATGGTTAAGGAATACATAAATACATAACAAATAAGGGTGGCATCCTCAGCCTCAGGTTGCTGCTTATTCTGCTCCATGTTTCCCATGGAATGGAGTCCACAGCCTTGATGAAGTTGGTTGGGTGGAGTGTGTGTGTGTGTGTGTATGTGCAGACCAGCCCTCCTTGACACACAGTTCTTACTAAACCAGAGAATATGACATAAATATACCATTTATCTTGATAAAGATGTGAAGTTTGCTTGTAAAAGTGGTCTTCTTAACTGGGTCCCACATGGAACTATATTGTCAGAACATGAGAGGTCTGATAACACTCTGGAAGCATACTCACTTCCTAATAAAAAACAAAAACAGAAAACTACTTCCCTGATATGTGTTCATCCTGATACCGTGAGCAATTTTCTTCTTTTTCAATGTTTACCAAGGACAAAATCACCAAAAATCAAATGTAAAAATCGTTCTATATTTAAACTGTTTTCTAATATATCAGTTTTGTTAGAACACATTTGTATTGTCAAAACAGATGTTATAGCAGAACTGACAGGATAAAATAAAATTATATAAATTGACTATATAAACTAAAATGATTACATCCCAGAAAATAGTTTCCTTTATAGCTGAGTTTTGCAGATTTGTTTTAATCTTTAGATTCTAGTCCAAATAAGCTTTCTTTTTTTTTTGTCCCACATTATGACTCCTCTAAATAGAGACATACATCTCTAATATCTAATCTGAGGTTCATAATAGCCTTTTCTCTTGGCCTGAACTTAGTGGAAACTGAAGTTGTTCTCAGAAAAGGCTTACATTCTACCACTAATTTCAAAAGGCAGCCACAGGTTGAGAATGCAAAAGAAAACAAGACTCCATTCCAAATAACTAACATTGTACTAGGATTGGAAGGCTAGGAGGAGGAGGATGTGATCTGTTTACTCTTTAGTCACTTACAAAGGGGAACCTGTTCTAATGTAGAAAGTCTTTCAACAAATATTAGTACTTACTATGTGCCAGGTATTGTGCTATGTGCTAGAGATACAAAGAGAGAAAAAATCAGTTCCTACTCTCGAAGAAGTTACACTCTAATGGGAAAGATAATATGTGAACACACATATATCATCAGGGGATGGACAATAAAAAATGTTTATGTTTGATATATAGATCTCAGGTGCCAGAAAGAGCAAGGAGACTAATATTTCTAGATCGCAGAGAATATATATGGGCATGTGGGAGGGAATTATAAAAAAATACTGAAATGGTAGGAAGGGACTAGGTTATAGAGGGTTTCACAAGCCAAACATGGCATTTTATATTTGATCCTGGAGGCAATAAAAATGACTCCAGCTGTTTCTTTCCAAAATTTTCTGATATATCATAGGTTTTACTATTTTATATGTGTACTTGTTTGCCTTTCAGAAGATGTTTATTTATAGACTGTCGAGGAATAGGTTTTTTGATATCTATTTTCTCTTTTTCTTTTTTACCTCTAGCGTTTTATCACTAGTTCAAAGCAGACTGGCTTGAGCAACAATGATTTTATTAATTGGATGTTGTTGATAATGTATTATGCATGCTGCTCTGTCAACAGTGGAAGCTTGATTTCCCTCCTACATCCCTTTTTAAAAAATAAGAAAGTTGAGTATACACACTTAAAATGGAAAGTATTTTACAAAACTCTTTTTAAAAATACAGACTGTATTGGTGATCTTTTCAGAATGAAATTCTTCTGGGTGACATATTATTTGGTTATTTTATGCCAGTGTAATAACTCATTTATTGTAAGGTTTAAATGTCATTTATCATGCTGGTACAATGTCATACAATGCATGTAAAACGTATGGCATTATAAGTGTATATATGTATGTAAATACATATAAATATCTACATCTATCTTTAACTTTCTACAAAAACATAACCATAATATACATGTTCTGATGGACTAACTCACTGGATTTTCTTTTCCACGTTGTTTTTCTATATGAACTGTTAGGCTGAATTCTTTTGACTATCCATGGAAATAATCATTGATGAGCACCTATTGTTTTATAAGGTTTCACAAAGTGTTATCTTGAAAAGATGAAGAATCTTTGACTTGCACTTAACCAGAAGTACAGATCCATGTGAGGTGTAACTAACAATTTATTATATTCATATAAGAAGTACCTTTAAGGAATATTTAAAGAAGTTTGTTGGATACTCATTCAACAATTCAACTAATAACTTTATTTTCTCAGTTAAACAATGATCTTTGAGTGTTTCTTTGGCCAAAATCTAATAACCCTGAAGCCAGATTTAATCTTTAGATTCTAGTTCAAGTAAACCAATACCTCCTTTTTTTATCTTACAACATGACTCCTAAAAATACAGATTTGCATCTCTAGTATTTAATCTGAGGCTTATTTGTTATTGGGATAAACTTGAAACCTTCCAAATAAGATCAGGGTGAACCAAACATATCCTTTATCACCTTTTGTATTCAATATTGGACTAGAAATGATAGCCACAACATTAAGAAACTTGAAGGAATAAAAATAGGCAATGAGGAAACCAAACCATCACTCATTGCAGATGATATTTAGAATATACTCACACTTTTCCCTATTTGGAAAGTTTTCTTTGTGATAGTCTAGTTAATAGGTGGTGAACCTGTAGTCTAAAGGCCCCATGTGACCATCTAGGTCCTCAAGTACAGTCCTTTTAATGAATATAAACTTCACAGAACAAATGACTTTAATAAAAAGGATTTGCTCTATAAAACTTGGACCCAGTCAAAAGGCTGCACCCAAGAACTTAAAAGAACATGTGGCCTCCAGGCTGTAGGTAGGTCCCCTACCCCTGATAATAATCTATATGTCATATGTACATGGTTTCTTTTATATTAAAGTAACAAAAGTGATCTTATTGTAGTATGCAATATGAACAAAAATATCAAATTGCCATGAAGATAATTGCAAGTTCCTTATCAACATCAATGTAAGAGATTGAACTCTAGTGGTATCTGTGTTTGAAAAAGAAGGAGATGGATTTGCAGACATTTTGTAAAGTTAAAAACCAAGAAGGTCTGGAAACTGAATGGATATAGTGTATCAAGGAGAGAAGCTGTGGGATTGAGGAAAACTCTGACTGAGAGGATTTTTATGCCTCCACAGTGATAGTATAATGAATTAATGGATATAGGGAGAAATTACTTCTTTTTTTGGGGGGGGGGTCGGAGTTTGAAATGCCTGTGAGGAATTCAGAAGATAGTATGTGACTACATTTTCAAAGAGATTTAGATCTCTATTTGCAAAATTGAAGTCATTTTTTAGATATGACATAAACCAATGGGAATTACAGAAAAGTTCACAAGAATAAATATATAGAGAGAGGGTGAGAGGGACCAGGATAGAATCTTTGTCTCACAAAACAGAGAAAAACATTTAGAGTACCAAACAAATGAGTTTGAAGAGAGCATGAACTATGATCCAGGTTATCTCAAGAATGATGGTAGCTACCAAAGGAAGATGGGAAAAAAGTCATGAAATGGGGAAAATCCTCAGATTTTATACTCATCTGTTCTTATCATCACCTATTATGTAAGTACTATATTTGGGCTAAATCATGTCACCACTTTCCTTCTGTGAAGTATTAACTAGGGGACTTAGGAAGAAAAATCAAGCAGATGAAGATGGTTAGAAGTTAGGAGGCAGTGAGATATAGTGGAAAAAACAGTTGATTTCACTTACTCCCTGCCTTAGGAGTCAAAGGATCTTGATTCAAATTCTGCCCCAAAGACCTAATATTTCTTTGACTTTGATAATTTATCATCCCCAAGCCTCTCTTTCTTTATCTCAAAATTGGGAGGCTTCTACAAAATAAAATCCAAGGTCTTTTATAGAATTAGATCCAAGATCCTAGGAACTGAGCAAAAACACACAGAAGAAAACCTAAACTGGAGGAAACAGAATTTTTTTTAAGTACTCAGGGTCAATTTTAAGATATTTCAAAAACGGTAAGATTCTAAAAGAAAGGAAAAGATCAACCTAGCTATGTGACCTTGAGCAAGTTACTTAACCCCAATTGCCCTTCAAGAAGCAAAAAAAAAATAAAGGAAAAGATCAGACACAATATCATTACCCCCAAAGGCAACTAAGGATATGGTACAAGTAATTACCCTCCTCTATGCTTACTTTCTCATCCCTATTAAATCATTTTGTGAAATATATATATGAGGAGTTTCCTTAGTTAAAATATGAAAACAGAATGGACATACTTATATAAATGATGTCTTATGCCAGAATGAATTTTTACATTCACACAATGTGTTGAAAAGTATTAGAGAATATGCAGTCTTCCATAATGTACTGTTTATTAATTAACAAATTATATTTTATTCTGTTGCATTAAATTTCATTACCTGGACTCTCTTCCAAGAAAGTATCACTTGCACATGTTAAGATCAGAGGGGTAGTGTTTACAGGAGGCAAGATGTTGGAGTAAGCAAGAAATCACCTGAACTCTCCCAAATGCATCTCCAACCACTACAAAATGTTCCCTCAAAATGAAATCTGGAAAGGTTGGTCCAGCAAAGGGATGAAGTAAGGCAATTTCCCACCTATGAATAGCTTGGAGGGTCAGTGGGAGGGGTCCAGCCTACTCCATTAGAAGAGGAGCATAGTCCAGGGCAGGCAGTGTCCTGGCAAGCCAACTGTAGACACTGCCTCAGCAAGCCAATGAGAGGCACTGAACCCCAGCAAGGGTCAGTGACCAAGACCCTATACAATTCCATGGGCCCCAAGATAGCAACAGGCATGTGGCCACGGTCCCACTACCCACTGGGCCCCAGATTAGTATCAGATGAACAATCACCCCCCATGTACCCCACTTCAACACCAGCCTCCCCTACCACCACTGTAGGCCTGGTGCAACATCAGCCCCCACTCATATCAGTGTAGCTCCAGGCAAACAAATACATCTGCTATGTCCCAGGCACCATACTAGCTAACCTCCAGAGCTGCAGTCCCTGGCATGGGAAGCTTGGGACAGTGCCCCTTCTGTCACAGTAGCAGAGTTCAACTTTGCAAGTCATGAAATGACTGAAAAATGAACAAAAATCCAACAACCTGACCATGGACATTTATTATGTTGACAGGGAGGATTGGGCACAGACAGAGTAGGACAATAATCTTAAAATGTCATCATTTAAAGCCTCAAGGTAAAATGAAACTTGGTCTCAAGTCCAAAAATAACTGGTGGAAGAGCTCAAATAGGACTTAAAATATCAGTAGAAGGGTTAGTAAGAGAGATGAGAATGCTGCATGAGAATTGTGAAAAAAAAGAGTCAACAGCTTGATAAATGGAAACAAATGTGTTAAGGTAAACTGAAGAAAACAACTCCATAGAAAGTGGAGTTGACCAAATAGGAAAGGTGTTGAAAAAGCTAACAAGAAAATACCTCCTTAAAATTAGAATTGGGCAAGTTGAAGCTGTTAGCTGAATGAGACATTAAGGATCAATGGAACAAAATCAAAGGAATGGAAAAATAGAGAAAAACTGAGGTGTCTCATTGGAAAAATAACTGACATGGACAGTAGTACCAGGAGAGATAATTTAGGAATAAATGGACTACCTGAAATCCATGATTAGGAAGAAGACTTGAACAAATTATTTTAAAGAGATCATAAATGATTCTATCACAGAGGTGACCATGGAGATAGCTTTGTTCAAAACTCATCTGATTTGAATTAGACAAAAAATACCATGTACTACAATTTTTGGACACTTAAGACAGCCTACTGCAGTGGATAAAAAACAATTAATCATGTATGACTATTCTTTGTTTAATAAATGACATTGATTGATGGATTAATTAATAGAGATAATTTATGGTAATGGAAGGAGATAAAGAGGCCTTGACTAAATTGAGATAATACATCCACTAAAATATACTCCTTATGTCTTCAATATTTATATACTATGAGCATTAACTTGTACCTTCTGCTTCTTCTATAGGCATTATTTGTGTGTGTGTCATTTCCTCAACTGTAAGATCAGGATTTTTGAGAGCTAGATCTTTTTGTACTCTTTGAAGGCCATTGATATAGTGGTCAAATGGGTTGGATGCCCAGTATTAGTCATTTTGTGGGTGACAACTTGCAAGGGAAAAAAAAGTCCCTGATTAAATTGTGCCTCACAAAGTAGCCACACTCAATATTCAACCTATGTCAGAAAGATTATGAAAAACACATTTAGCAGATGAAACACAAATTTCAGGAAAACATATATAGAATAGTGTGAAGTATAAGCAGGAGAGAAATTTAACATAATACTGGAAAGGTGGGCTTCTAAAGGCAATCTGAAAGACTTTAAAAACCAAACTCAGGAGTTTATTTTATGTCCTGGAAATAGAGACCAAAGGAAGTCACTGAAATTTCTTGAGGATCTGAGTTTCATGGTGAAGACTCTCTATTTATAACTTTCTCAAATCTGTACTGAGGATGTATTCGATTAGAGTAAGGATATAAACAATGATTTCACCTACTGATTGGGTTGTTGTAATAGCCCAAATGATACAGAAAGAGGATGATTTTATCAGCAGAAACAAGGAGATGCTTGTGGAGGAAGAATATCGAGAATTACATTCTATATAAATTTCCTTCCATGACAGAGTCCAAAATTTATGGTACAAGACTAAAGTGAGTGTTTATGCAGAGAAGCTTTGGAGCAATGCATAAAGTCTTCACCTCAGAATCAACATAATCTTACTAACTTCTATTTAACTAGTTGTGTGAGCTTGATAATTAATTAATGTCTCTGGGTTTCATTTTCCTTATTTTTAGAAGAGGAAATACATGATTTGAGGAGGGAAAGTATATTATTTGGAGTCAAAGAAAATGAGAGTGAGTGTTAGATCTGTTAGTGCCTCTGTGAGCATGGAAATATTCTACTCTTTGACTTCAGATTATAATCAGAAAACTGTGGGAGTGCAACTTAGTTTTCTGTGGTTATATGTAGTCTAACTTTCCACACCAGAAAATGTATGTTTGCAGGGCATAGTTAAATATTTTTATCTGTATATATTTCAATATAAAATTTAATGATTTGGCTTAGTCATGTCTTAATAATTTAAAAATCAATAATTCTAAAACTTTCTCTAAATTCCTTCCTATCCCAGTCTTGACATACATTAGTACTTTGATAATTTCAGACTAGAAACAGTAAGAAATGACCTGCATTGAATACTACCTTACTGGACTCTTATAATCATAATAATGCTATAATCATAGAATGATAATTCTAATTATTAATAACAGAAACACCTTCTGAGTACTCACTATCTCCAATTGAGTTGGCATGGTATGGTGCAGAGATATCAATCTCCCAGCCCACAGGCATCAAGTCCAAAATTCCTGAATGAGGCCTGAATTAGATTAAAAAGTAATTGGGTCATTTTTATATTGTACATAGTATTTTATTTTTTCCAATTACATGTAAATATAGTTTTCCACATTGATTTTTATAAGATTTTGAGTTCCAATTTTTTCTCCACTCATTTCTCTCCCTCTCCCACAAGATTTCAAGCAATCCAATGTAGGCTATATATGCACAATCATGTTATGCATATTTCCATATTAGTACTGTTGTGAAAGAAGAACCAGAACAAAAAGGAAAAACCATGAGAAAGGGGGTCTTTACAAATTAAATAAAAATAAAATGCAATGTAGATCTTACTAAGTGGTTTTGTAAGTCAGTATGCAACCTGCACAAATCCATTTCCATTTGAATTTGATACCACTGTAGTGGACAGAGATCTGGTCTTCAATCTAGAAAAGACATATTTTGAATATTGACACACACACACACACATACACACACACATATATATATATATATATACATATATATATATATATATATTTGTGTGTGTGTGTGTATGTATGTTTGTGTGTATGGATGCTCATGGGCAGGATAGCAACCTCTCAATGCTCATGGCAGTTCTCTTATAATGGAAATTTCCGAAAAGACGCTTCCCTATATTGGTAGAAGTAGTTCCCTCACCTAGGAACTGCTAATATAATTGATTTCTAAGTGATTGTTATAGTTGTTACTTACTGTTTATCTGCCATTCTTTTTAAAAAAATTCAATACTTCATTACAAAATGATAATCTTCTTTGTATAAACATTCTGGGCTATTTGAAAGGTTATTAATATATATTTAATTAGTAAGTATAGTAAATCTACATAAACTGATTTTATATTTTATATGGACCTTCATATTGGATTCAGTGTATCTCTTTCATTGTTGGTAATCTCAAATAAACAAAGGACTATGAAAAACTGCTCTAAGATATCATCTATTTCCTCATTTCTTACAGTACAATAGTACTCAATCACATTCATAGACCACAACTTCTCTAGTCATTATTAAATTAAAAGAGATCTCCATGATATTAGGTTTTTATTTTACTACTACAAAAAGAGCTGCTATGTTTTTGAGATGATATGTTGCTTAACAGAATATTTTTTCAAGAAATTTGTTTTTATTTTCTTTTTTAATAAGATAGTAAAAGAAGAGAACTTAGATTTTGCTTATTTTTTATAGATATGTAGGAGGGGTATTGCAAATCTGAAATATTACATGTAATTTCAGTTTAGGTAACTGTTTTATTTTGTTGGAGGTAACTTCTCAATAAGTGGAGTAATGAGTATTGTTTGCAATGTAAAAACAAAATGCTTCAATAAAACAACAAAGAAAAGAAACTATTATAAGAGAGTATTATTATAAGTATTATATTATTATACTAACATTATATTATTATAAGCATTATAAGAAAGTATTATTATAAGGAGTATTATAGTCCATGCATGGAGGACCATCTGTGCAAAGGCATGATGATGACATGCAATTTAACCTTTAGTGAATAGTTAGAACCAAATTCTGCTGAACCATATAATACTTAAGGTGAATAACATCAGAATGTATGTAATGATGGGCAGAAAGAAGATTGTAGAGAGTTTCAGTTGTCAGGCAAAAGGTTTTAAATTTTTTATTCTACAGGCAACAGGGAGCCAGTGAAAAGTTCTGAGCAAAGGAAGTGTATAGGACACACATGTTTAGTCATATTTTATTTTGAGATTTTGTCAGTTATTTAGAACTTATTTTGAAAAAGGACAATCTTAAAAACAGCAATGTGAACAATTTTGTAAAAAAAAAAAATAAAGGGTGTGAGGTGATTAAGGCTTGACTTAGGGTATAGGTTTTTTTTTTCTTTTTTCTTTTTTTATTTTTTACTGGAGACAAGGGCATGGATTTAAAAGATGTTGTAAAATTTACCCTAGAACATTTCTCCATTATGCCGGCCTCCTTCTCCCATTAGGAAGTTCCTTCAGGGACCTCTATTTGAGGGAAGTGCTCAGTCTGTCCAATGTTCATTCCTTTTTTATCTGTGCTTTAGATTTGATTATGAACTTTTACACCATATCTTATCTTTAGTCTCCTGGAACTTCCCCTAGCATTAGGACCTCTTAACCTTGGAACACTCATCCGTCCCTGCTCTTTTCTCTGTTAAGGGATTTCTTTTGTCCTGCACCTATTGAAATAACCATGGTTTTTGAGGTTTGCTATTTTAATATGCTTAATTATGTTAATCAATTTCCTATTACTTAGATGCCTGATATAAATCTAACTTGATCATGATGAATGATTTCTTGGAGGAATAGCAGTAATGTTTTTCACAGAATATTATTTAATATATTTAAATCAATATTTATTAATGATATTGTTCTTTAGCATTCCTTCTATGTTTTATCAATTCTCTTTTTAGATATTGGGATTATATTTGTCTCATAAAGGGAATCTGGTTAGGTGCTTTTATTCTCAATTATTGAGAATAATTTGTGAACTATTGATAATTTTTTCCTTCAGACTGATACAATTTTCCAGTGATTCCATTAAGATCCAAGTGTCACCACCCCTACAACTGCCTCTGATACTTCTTTTAAAGATAATTCTATTTTTTTTTAAATTTTGAGATCAGGTTATTTAAAATATCTGTTCTGTTGATTTTTTAAAAAATAATTTTGAAGGAATTCCTCTTTATTTTGTGTTCTCAGTTTCGTTAACATAACTGCATGTAGAAAGTTTTGTTTAATTTCTTTTAGTTGTGTTGATATTGCAAACTGATCTTTTGTTTTGATTTTCTGTCCCCTTCTTTTTAAACAGATTAAAAAAATGTTTTGTTAAATTTTAAGTCTTTTTAAAGAATTGTTTTTTTATTTCATTTATAATTTCCATAGGGCTTGTTGATTATAGCTTATCCACATTTTCCTTTAATTTTAACACTTATTTTTTGCTTATATTGCATTTGTGTATATGTTGCATTTTAAACTTAAAAAATAACCGTGCATATCAAGTTCATTCATGCCCTCTTTTTCATTTTGTTAATATGGGTTTGTAGGAATGAATTTCTTCCCTAAGGGCTAATGTGTGTGTGTGTGTGTGTGTGTGTATAATATGTGTGTGCATGCGCAAGTGTGTGTATGTGTTTATGAATGTATTTATGCCAGAAATCCAGATATGTCAGGTCATACTTTTCACAAAGTTATTATTTCTATGATTTGCTCTTTGACCAACTCATTATTTAGCATTTCTTTATTATCTCTATTTGGCTTGGTGTCTTTTTGTTTGTATTCCCTAATTTCATCACTATTTGTATTAGGTTATGGTCTACAAAGGATGTGTTTACAATTTCTGCCTTTTACCTTGTTTGAAGCAATGAGTGGTGCTCTAATACATGTTTTTTTAAATTAAAATTACATGTGTTTCTGTGAGATGTCTATATCTATATCAATATGCATATTTATCTATCATCTATATCCCATTTATCAAAACTGAGGGACATTGTAATCTCTTGTCACTGCTATATTACATCTCATAATTCATGTTTTCTCTATGAATTTTTATCTAAGACATTAAAAAGGTATAAATTTAATATTGATATTAGTTTCTCATCTATGGTTCCCACAGAGTACACCAATTTTAAGGTTCATAACTGAATTTATAGAATATCTTATTTCCCCATGGGAGCATTTTTACAGTTGGATATCCTCACATCCTGAAACATTTCCCTTCATCCATCTTTCACTCTTTCCTTTTGTCTAATTACCCATTATCCTATAGGTCCTCTTGCTCCTAAAACCTAAATGATTTAATTTCCTTTTATTTCTTAGCCTTTGACTTGATTAGGGTAGTGCACATTTTGCTCTCTACTTCTTCCCCTCCCTTCTTTCAAGTGAACCTTTCATTTTATAACTTATTCCCAAAAAAATATTGATTTTCTTTTAGGTGGAATATTGTCATTTTTATTCAGTTGTTCTCTTTCTTTCTTTAATGAGGTTTGTCACACTGGTTTCAAGATTGTTGTTGGATTTTTGTTTTTTTGTATTTTCTTGCTGTTTATTATTTCAACTGTGGAGGTCATAAGTCCTGTTTTCTTCAGTCCTATTTCTCTTTTAAGCTATTTGGGAACATTTTGCTTTGTTCCATGAAGTTTGCAGAATTTATCAGGTATTGATTCATTTTCCTTTGTCTTGCAATATTTATTCATGGATGTTTGGACTCACATAGGATGATATAGTTATAGTCCCTTTTGTTATACATATCTCCCTGGCTGGCTTATATGCCTATCCTAAAATTCTCTAAGTTTTGTTCAACTTGTGGATTTTGGCAATTTCAGCATTTTTTTTAACTTATACTCCCCTATAACTCAAATGCTGACCCAGTGCTTTTGATTGTGGTTGCCTTGGGAGTTCGATTTCAAAGCTCTCTGAAACTCTTCCTACACAGGGCAATTCCTATTTCAACATCTGTGATATCTGAATGATTTCCCAAGTGATTTCTGAGGGTGACAGAATGGGTTCTAGAAGGAAGCTAGTATACTTTCCCTGAATCTTATTGAACCACAATATATACTATATGCATTCTGCTCCAGTTACTTCTATTCCTCAGTTATCTACCTGAGTACTCTTGTAAAAGAGCTCAGCTATTTATCCAGTCAGAATAAACTTCTGTTTTATGTTTTCCCATGGCATTGGAAAAATGTGTGAACAAGAATCAACTTCTTTTGCCTCAATGGGTTGACTTATATTGCCATGCTGCTTTAAAGAGCCTGGTAAAAGAAGGGTTGTTGAGCCAGCATGTTAAAAGCAAGGGATTAGACATACTTTATTAGTTTATCAGGTTTTCACCTTTTTAGAGTTTTTTCAATGATATGCTATAGTCAGTTTGTGCTAACTTCTGAGACCTTATTGCTAAATTTTCCATATGATAATTTGTAACATAAATAGACAAATATTAAAAATCAGGGATATGTGTTTACATGTGTGTATATGCACATGTGTACATATATGTGCATGTCTGTATATGCATGCATACACATATATGGATGTATGCAGTATGCATTTCTGAAATTTGATTGTTAAATGTTTTCTAGCATACATGCTTCTTATTTTTTAATAGAGACAGCTGATATTGCTTTGTCTTTTTGTGCATTATTCCAATTTTGGAGAGATTTGAAAGACTGAAGATTGTAGGCAGTATAGTCCTCCATCTCGTTGGTCACATCAACCTTAGCGCTTTTTCACCATGAACAATCCTTTACCATGCTAGCCCCCTTCTCCCATTGGTAAGCTTTTCCCAGGATTTCCAACTTGGATAATGGAACTAAGTCACCTAAGCTTCATTCTCCAGACATATTTTTTTCTGACTTTCTAGACTTTAATGCCTTGTTGCTTAACAGGAACCTCCCTTCTCTCTCATTCTGTAATTTTCTAGGTTTTTTTAACTTCCCCTGTTAGAATATAATACCCTTGAGGACAAGTCTTTTTACTTATATTTGTGTCCCTAGCACTTAGCATAATGCCAACACATAATGAGAGAGTAACAAATGGTTATTGCCTTCTAGAAGTAGAATACATAAAAGGACTTAATAAATGATTAACTATAAGGGATGAAAATCAAATAAGGCTCCACAATTGCAAAGCTGAGTGTTTGGGAGGTTTGAAGATGAGAGAGGGAATTTAAAATTCTTGAAATAAGAGTCCCATGCTTATATCTTTGCATTACAGTCCATTAAATATAGTAGGTGTGTAGTCCCGTAAATATACTAGGCACATAGTAGGTACTTGATAAATGTTGAATTAAACCAAAATTGAAGGATCCAGGTGGTAAATCCTTGGAACCATGGGAGGGGATGTAATCAAGAGTTGATTAATAAGTATTAATTAATGGGGATAATTGATATTTCTGAAGTTTAACTTTTAAAAAAGACTTTAGTGTCTGCACAAAATATTATTGAAAAAAAATTATTTTGGAATAAAAAGAAAGAATGCTAATTTGAAAAGTTAAGTTTCCCATGATACCATAGAAACATATATCACAAAATTAATAGAACTGACATTTAGAGATTGCAATGTAGGGTTATTTGAGCCCTAAGAGCAACAGATGAATATTGCATTGGACATATGAATGACTGCACTCTGGTCACCCTGAGTGATTAAAAAGGGACAGCACTCAGTCTCTTTCTTAGTTATATAAGCATCTTAGGATGACAGTAAATAACAGATGAAACAGATAAATAATTTATTTGGAAACAAACAGAAAAACCAACAGAAAAGTTATCAGACTGAGAATTTTGATGAGCCTTCTCCTGTTATGGAAATCATTAAAATTTAATTACGATCTCAATATTAAGATCAATGTAATTTATAGTAATAATAATATTCTTCTCAACAGTGCAAAATCTAAGACAACTCCAAAAGACTCATGATGGAAAAGGCTATCTACATCCAGAGAAAGAACTGTGGCATCTGAATGCAGATTGAAGCATACTATTTGCCTTCTTTTTTTCTTTTCTTTATGTTTTCTTTCTTCTTTATCATGGTTCCTCCCATTGGTTCTAATAGTTACTTACAGTATGACTAATTTGAAAATATGTTCAATACAAATGTAAAAGTAGAACCTATATCATATTGTACACCATCTTGGGGAGGGGGAGGGCAAGAAGGTGAAGAAAATTGGAAACTCAAAAGCTTATGGTATTGAATATTTAAAACTAAAAAATAATTAATTAATTAAAAAAATGAAAAGTGCATGGCAGGAAGTATGGTGTAAAACTTGAAAGGTGTTGGGTTGGTGTGGCATGCTTCAAACACGAAAGTGAGGGTTTTGTATTTGATCCTGGAGTTGATAGAAAGCGAGAAAAATTTGAGTGGAAGGGAGGCATAATAAGATATGTGCTTTAGGAATATCTCTTTTGTGACTGAGTAGAGGATAGATTATAATGGGGAGAATCTTGACACAGGCAGACCCAAGAGAAGGTTATTGTGATATTTGAAGGGTGACCTGGTAGAGACCTATATCAGGTGTCAATATCAGAGAAGATCAACTGTTGAAGAGATGTTGCAAAGGTGAAATCAGCAGTTCTTGGCAAAAGATGAGGAGATGAAGGTGATGCCCAGGTGCGAGAATAGTGGTGTCCTCCATAGAAATAGAAAAGTTTAGAAATGGAAGAATAGTTTAGGGTGAAAATTGATTTTAGTTTTTGAAATGTTTTGTTTACATTATCTCCTGGATATTCAATTTGAGATGTCTGAAAGGCAATTGGAGATGTGGGACTGGAGATCAGCAGAGAGGTTAGGGCAAAATAGGTAGATTTGAGAACTGTCAGAGTAGAGATAATTAAATCTTTGGAAGCTGATGCCAAATGAAGTAGTAAGAGAGTTAACAGAAAATAGCTAAGGCAGAGGCCTACTGGACACCTACATTTAGACTGTATGATCTGGATAAGGATCTAGCAAAGTAGACTGATAGGTAGGAAGAGATTTAGGAGAAAGTGGTGTCCTGAAAAACTAGGGGGAAGAATATATCAAAAAGAAGAGTTTTGACACTGTCAAAGCTTGTAGAGAGGTCAAGGAAAATAAGGATTGAGAAAATTGGATGTGGCAATTACAAAAGTCATTGGTAACTTCAACAAGAAGGGTTTCAGTGGAATTATGATTGCTCGTCTTGACACTCATTCATGTTTCATTCCCAATACAGAAGTAAGTAATTAAGTAAGAACTTAAAATAACAAAACAACAAAAATACATAAATTAAAACAAAATCAAAAGGCTAGATAGGTGGCACAGTGAATAGAGCACTGGCCTTAGAGTCAGAACCCAAGTTCAAATCTGGCCTCAGACACTTAACACAAAACTAGCTGTGTGATCTTGGGTAAGTCACTTAACCCCAATTGCCCTACCTCCCCCCTTCCAAAAAGCAAAACAACAACAACAACAACATTTAAAATAAGGAAGAGAAACTAATAAAACCCCATGAGCATAGGTTGAGCACATTACTATGTGCAATATATCATGGATAGAATAGACATTGAGGATATTAAAAAAAAAGAAAAATTTATTTATAAAAATGTTTTCTCCTTCTAATGGGTGGCTAGGCACAGTGAATAGAGCATTGGCCTTGAAGTCAGGAGGACCTGAGTTCAAATCTGGTCTCAGACACTTAACAGTTGCTTGCCATGTGACCTTGGGCAAGTCACTTAACCCCAATTGCCCTGCCTTCCCCCCTCCAAAAAAAAAAAACTGTTTTCTGTCATTCTTTAGTATGCAAGCTCAGTGCACTTTAATAATAGATTGTCTCAGCAGTAAACAAAATATTTGTGAAGGTGGATGTCTCTGACGACGTTTCTTCTTTATTTTTGCTTTATCCAATTTTACAAATGCATCTATGTAGAAACTGCTGAAAAAAGAGGTTTTCTTTCCTGGTTCCTCTGGTTCCTTTGTCTTTTCTCCAAGTATTTCCCTTTAGTGTTTAGTATAGTAATCAAAATGCCTTTTGAGTTTTAAACTTGAGCTACAAAATTGTTTTCTACTTTCACAGTTCATCTTAAAATTCCTTTCACAATATGAAATTAAGCATTCATTTATGTTTTAGGATCACACAAAGAATGGTGAAGAGGATGTGAAGTCATTTCTTCATGCCTTTATATTATTTGGCAGCATTGTCACATCACACTACAATGAACTTTCAAGTGGTTCTGAATGCATAATTAAGATGCTTCAGATAACCATAAAAAGTTATTCAATACTCTGTATTCAAGTAGATGTTCTGCACTACAAGAATATCTTTGAAATACTCCTACCATATAACCAGAATGCACTCTGTCTTGGGGTGAAGGGGAGGGGAGAGATGGGAAGAAAATTTGGAACTCAAATTTTCGTGGAAGTGAATGTTGAAAACAAAAAATAAAATGATTAATAAAACAAAAGAAAATAAAAAAAAGATTCAAGGCAAAGGATGTCAGGTCCTATTTCTGATTTCTGATGCTAAGATTCTTAGTTCAGAGTAAAGTGGTACAAACCTTCCTGATGCTATTAGGGTACCTCTAATATAGAGTTATGCACAGAAGGGGCTGCTGAAGCTTGCTTTAAAGAACAAGTTATCTCTATCTCATGAACCATATGCTTCCAGGGAGTGAATAGAGACAGCTAAGAATCAGCAAATATAATGAAATACTTTTCACAAATTAAGGCTATATACCACTCCTAGGAGAATATTGGTGTTAAGGAAATGTAATTAAACAGGGAAAGTTGAATCAAGTTGTTATTGTATTCCAAAAAAAAGAGAAATAATCCCACTGGAGTTTTTAAAGTATGAATATTGACTATAATATCAGATACCTATAGAGAAATAATACTATGGTGATTTTTTTCTTGAAAAGAGTGAAAACCAGAGAAATACAAGAAAATCCTTTGTATTTTGAGCACAGTAACAGTGTCTTTATGGGTATTTGTAGACATTTGAGTGGTTAAGTTTTTGTGGAAGAATAGCAAAGAGTCAAGAGGCAATCTTAGGGCCAGTTGGGACTGCTATTTCTCCTTCCAAAATAAAGCATTTACCCACAAATTCTGCTTCCTGAACTAGCAACCAGTAACCAGCAACCAGCAGGATTTGCCCTCAGGAAATTTCCTGAGTTGTAATGACTGACATAAGATGTACTTTACATTATTGTACAAGTCAATGCTCTTGTGAAAGCAGTAGCTTCAAAAGCTGCTAAGATGTGATAGATAATGGAAAGAAAATCATGTCCCAATATAAAGAATTTAGCAGAATATGCTACATTAGGAAATATCTTGAAAAACCACTGGGTAGAAGCTAAATGTGCATATTCCTAGGAAAAAAGGTTGAGCTTTGTGGTAAATTAACCAATCAATGAACCAAAAAGAATTTATTATTTTTCTATTACTTGTTAGGTTTGGTGTTTGGTGCTGAAGGTAGAAAGAGAAAAAAAAAAGGTTAGAACTGAAAGAGATCTTAAAAATCATTTCCTTTTTCTCACTCCTTTTATAGATAAAGAAGCTGAGACCCATAGAGGTAAAATTTTTGGTCAATAGTCACAGAGATAGTGACAGAACCAAATTTCAAAACCATATCTTCTCTCTTCCTTAGATATTATAATCCAAAAGAGGGGCCAGTTGGCCTCCACTTAGATTTGTGCTTTCCTATTGCTCTAAAACTTGTATCAGCATACAGAAAATGAATTCTTAAATTGAATCTTAGTCAAATTAGATGGCTAGAGCTCTCATCAATGCCTTGTACAAAGATTGACTATACTATATTTGAATTGAAATTAATATACATGTTATATGTACATATTTATATTCACATATGTGTGTATATAGGAATATGAATAGGCATATGTAAAATAATAAGTTTGGAGATGGATTTCAAAGATCAAGATGAAAACTGACAAATGCTTAATTTGTCTAAATTATTTCTGGATGGTCAGGATTTCTAATATGTACTGTCTTTCACAAACTACTTCTAAAGTAGCTTTTAATATTTTTCAACTTCTAGTAATCACTAAGTCCCGATATTTGTTATTTATTTTATTGAGGAAAGAAATGAACAAATAAATAAGAAAAATATGAAGAGATGCATCCTTTAATTGATGTAGCAATCATCATTGCTTCATTTTTTTCTCTTCTAGAGAGTCTCATTAAAACTAAAGTAAAACCACTTCTCTGTGAACAAAATATTTGCCCTTAGATAATGCTTCTGGAAAGGAAATTGCTTGGAGAAAATCACTCTTTTTTCTCAATCTCCAAAAACATGTTACATTTCTACATTTGCTCTACAAGTAAGTATTATAAAAGTTTGAGTATTACTTTACAAAAAAACAAACAAACAAAAAACTGAAAGACAAACTCCCTTAAGAGAACAGCAACAAAACATAATTTTTAGGAATTTCTTAGATAAGCTATTGCTTTGAAAACAAAAAAGTATAATAATGCCACATTTTCACCACTTCTTCTTTGATCTTCATCAGAACTCCCTGGAAAGTAATTTTGGTTTCTAAAGAAATGAATGAAACCCTAATATTTATCAATAAATATTTTAGTATCAAAATAACTTATGCTACATCTGTTATTCTCTTTCCATCTTGTATTCTTTTGAAGTATTGTTTCCAGGTTTTTTCAGCCTCTCCTTTTTAGTTTTCATATCTCCCATATTTGTGTTTCTGTTCTTGATACCTCAAAGGATTACTGGTTAGTATTTCCTTTGAGGAGCAATGAATCAGCCCAGGAAAGGAAAAAAAAAAACAAATAAAAATCATGATCACATATTTACTGTTCTAATTCATAGGTAACCAGAGTCAGAGTCCAAGTGAAGTAGACCAGATTAGGTCAAGGTCAAGACAGAATTTGGGTGAACAATTATCACAGAGACAAATAGAACTTAGCTTAGATAAAGTTATATAAGAATTTGGGGCTCAGGAGCAGAACAGGAATTGGCTGGATGAGCCACCTGAGTTGGTTCTCGTCTCTAAATTTATGGGGTAAGTAACTGATATCAAAATATATTTTCCACAACAAAGAAATTAGAGGTAAATACCTAGATTTTAACATTATTCTGAAGCATAGGCTCAAGCCTCAGAGAAAATCTGAATCCTCATTAGGATTCTAAGAAACATTCTCATAAGCAAAATTACATCAGCGTCAAAGAGAAATAAGCATTTTACATAATGCAATCTCATATTTTCCTCTTAGGCCAAAATGTCATAAAAGTTGAACAAACTTGGTTAAACAGAGTCATAATCTAATATGTACCCTAAGGAAACAAATTTTATTGAAATAACATGTTAAGTAAACTAGGTCACATTATGGATTAAATTCCATTTAGATGGTTAAAAAAAATAGGTTGATTAAAAGGGAAGATTTACATATGACCAAGAGAACCAGAAAGATTCAGTATCAGGGAAATCTTATAACAGTTAGCTAGGGAAGTTAAGAAATAACTAAATTACTTTATTTCCACTTTGATTTCTATTTGAAGATTGTTAAACAATGTTCCCTAATTTTATGAGTCAGGTAGAGAGTCTAGAAATTAGTAGAAGGAAAGACACTGAGTCCTGAATAATAAAAAGGACATAATTTAAAAAAATTCCCATTACAGTTTAATACCAGAGTGAGGGCAACTTTACAGATACCTTCAAGATAAGTTATTTACTACAACTACATACTAAAAGAAATGTCAGCTTTTGATTTTGAGGGAACTCATATCTACCTAATCAATTCTACCCATGAAGGAAGATCATTGTATTAGAGAGTCATTGCATATTATAATCTGACCTCAAATCTTTGTTCTGCTATTTATTTAGCACTTCTATGACTTCTCACAACTCACTTTACCTCTGTGAACCTCAGCTTTCTCAACTGTTATCTTTAAGTCACTTTTGCTACTTTAAATATCCTATGATTATTTAAAGTTAGGCCCATTTTTTTTTCTTTTTGGAGGGCAATTGGGGTTAAGTGAGTTGCCCAATGTCACAAGGCTAGTAAGTGTTAAGTGTCTGAGGCCGGATTTGAACTCAGGTCCTCCTGACTCTAGGGCTGGTACTCTATTCACTGTGCCACCTAGCCGCCCCAAGTCAGGCCCACTTTACCAGTAACAAAGAACCATTCATCATGTCCAACAATAATGGTATAGCATTCGGACAAAATTTGGTTTCATCTGAAGGGATTTGAGTGAGCATCATTTCAGGCAGCCATCTCCCTGGAGACCTGGGTTGCCCTTCATTGTCTACTTCCTTCTTTGTGATCTTTCACCAACATATTTTCTATAGAAGGGCCTCTGATACTTGTTAATTACTTCTGTTAAAACTGAGTCAGGGAGGGCAGAGCCAAGATACTGGAGTGAAAGCACGGACTCACCTGGGTTTGCCCATAAATTCCATCAGTAACCTCTGAAAATTAAATCTGAACAAATTTTAGAGTGGGAGAATCCATTAGGACACAGAGTGAGGCAGATTTCCAGACCAGGATAACACAGGAAATCCACAGGTAAGATTTTTTTGAGCCAGGTGGGGAGAGCACAGAGCAAAGAACACAGAGCATGCAGGCTTCACCGGTACAGACCCAACCATAGTGGAGCTGGAGCAAGCCTGGGTGAACTGATTCACCCACTGCAGTAGCAATTCCCAAACCTCTCACCACAGGACAGGGGTCTATCAGATCTGGGTAAGAGACAAGCACAGGGCCTATGGCAGCAGCAGCAACTATTCCTGGGCTTTTTAGGCCACAGTTTAGATGTTTAAAAGTCATCTACCTGAACTTCTGAGAGCCAAGATGACAGAGTCAATTGTAGGTATTCTGATCCACTCTTTGTTGAGCTTGAAAATCCCAGAGAATATTGCCCCAGGGTAAAATCCTGAAATAGTAGAACCAGAAGACTTGGGAGATCTATAGGAAGGGTGTGACTATGTCTGTGCTGAGGCTGAAAGAGAACAGTGTGGGATGGGAGGTGACTCAACAAGCCCTACCTCAGCAGGCTAGCAGGAGATCTGGAACCCTATGGGGACAGAGCCAACAAGCACTAACACCAGAACTCCAGGTGTGCCTTTGCACAGCCAGAGAAATTGGCAGACAACATCATGGCACCATCCACCAGTAGCTAAGCCCACCTGAGCTCTAGCCCAGGGGCAGGGAGGTGGATACCTGAAGGCCCCAGACCATCCCTTCCCCACATCTCATTCTGTGAGGTTCAACGCAACCCTGGGGAAACGCAGAAATTCCTGGCCTCAGCCTCAATCTTGGCACTCACCAGTCATCTCCAACTTTGTACCAGGTGAACACCAACGTTATATAGCCTGTAACTGACAGAACCAGAGGCTACAACACAAAAAGCCAGTAATCAGGACTATACCTCCCACCATAAGAAGCATGAGTTAGAGGCCTCTGTGCTCCAGAAGCAGAGATCCACTTTAAAAGCCAGTAAATAGGTAGTCACAAAGGGCAAAAAAAATTGGAAAAGTAAAGACTATAAAATCCCATTATGGTGAATGGAAAGAACAAAATTCACACTCAGAAGAGGACAGCATTGATACTATATGCTCATCTGAAACTTCCAAAGCGAATACGAACTGGTCCCAAGTCTAAAAATCATTCTTGGAAGAACTCAATAAGAATTTTGAAAGACAAATTAGAGTGGTAGAAGAAGAATTGACCAATTATTTTAAAAAATACAATTGGCAAAATGGAAAAACAATCATTGAAGAGAACAACTTAAAAAGTACAATTAGAAAATGGCGGAGGGAGGACAGAGCCAAGATGGTGCAATGAAAGCAGGAACTGACCTGGACTCTTCTGTGAATTCTGTCAGTAACTTCTAAAAAGTGAATCTGAATGGATTTTAGAGATACAGAATTCATTGGGAGATGAAGCATGGGAGATTCCCAGTCTAGGTAAGTGCACACATAGGACTGGCTAGGTGGAACACAGAGCACGGGGCATGTAGGGGCTACACCAGTGCAGATCCCAGAACAGAACACAGAAGAGCTAATTTGAGCCCTGCAAAGTGAATCTACCCATGGCAGGAGTGATTCATAGACCTCTCACTACAGGATTTAGGATCAGTCAGAACAAGGTAAGAGACAAACACAGGGCCCACAGCAGCTTCTCCTGGAGCTATCAACCCACAGCCTGGATGTTTAAAAATTATCTACCTGAACTTCTGGGAGCCAATATGGCAGAATAAACCCTAGCTGCTCTAATCCCCCTCTCCGACCCTGAATACCCAGAGATTATTGCCCCAGTGTAAGATCCTGAAATAGTGGAACCAGCGGCACACTTAGGAGTCCTAGAGGAAAGGTTTGACTGAGGCTGTGCCAAGGCTGAAATGAAGAATAGGATGCATCCTAACAGGCCCCATCTCAATTGACCAGTAGGAGATCTCAAAGCCTAGGTGAGTAGAGCTAGAAAGAGCCAACACCAGAAGTCCAGGAGTGCCTTAGCACAATCAGGGGAATCGTTATATACCAGCATGGTTGGCAACCAGCTGCTGAGCCTGCCTGAGCTCTGGCCTAGGGGCACAGAGGCAGAAAGCTGAAGAGACCAGATCACCCCTCCCCCACACCTTACTCTGTGAGCCTCAGGGTAACCCAGGGGAAATACTGAAAGTCTTGGCCTTGGCCTCAGTTTAGATACCCAGAGGCTACAGCACCTAAGTAAACAACCAGGCCCCTAGCTCCCAGCTTGAGAATCCTGGGTCAGAGGCCTCTGTACCCTAGAAGCGGAAATCTATTTAAAAAGTCATGAAATAGTCAATCACAATGGAGAAAATCAAGTGGGATAAACAAAGCCAAAGATGATTGAATCCTATTATGGTGAGGAAGAAGAACCAATTTCAGAAGGGGACACCATTGACTCTATACCCACACCTGAGACCACAGAAGGGAATATGAACTGGTCCAAAGCTCACAAAGAAGTCTTAAAAGAGCTCAAGAAGGATTTTGAAAGCCAAATTTGAGAGGTAGAATATAAACTGACCAAATCTTTTTAAATTATGATTGCAAAAAATGGAAAAAAAATTCAAATGAAGAAACCAAATCCTTAAAAAGTAAAATTTGTGAATTGGAAAGGGAGGTTCACAATCTAACTAGAGAAAATACTTCCCTAAAAATGAAATATGAACATATGAAAAAGGAGCTTCAAAAAATAACCAAGGAAAATGATTTGTTAAAAATTAGAATCAGTCAAATTGAAGCTAATGACTCTATGAGGCATCAAGAATCACTCAAACAAAACCCAAAGACTGAAAAATTAGAAGAAAATGCTAAATATTTCATTGGAAAAACAACTGACCTAGAAAACAGATGCAAAAGAGATATTCTAAGAATTTTGGGCCAACCAGAAAGCCATTATAGAAAAAAAAAGCCTGGACAACATCCTCCAAGAAAGTATCAAACTACCCTGAGGTCCTAGAATCATAGGGTAAAGTAGTTATTGAAAGAATTCACCTGACAACACTTGAAAGAGATCCCAAATTGAAAACTCCAAGAAATATTGTAGCCAACTTTCAGAATTATCAGGTCAAGAAGAAAATACTGCAAGCAGACAGAAAGAAACAATTCAAATATCATGAAACTCCATTCAGGATCACATAGTATCTAGCAGCTTCTACATGAAAGGATTGGATGGATAGGAATATGATATTTTATAAGGCAAAAAAGCTTGGGCTTTAACCAAGGATCAACTATCCAGTAAAACTGAACATAATCTTTCAGGCAAGGAGATGGTAATTCAATGAAATAAGGGGCTTCCAGATGGTCCTGATGAAAAAGCCAGAGCTCAATGGAAAATTTTATCTCCAAATACAAGACTCAAGAGAGACATAAAAAAGGTAAACAAAGTAAACACACACATATACACATGTGCACACTCACAGGAACATACAGACTCACATAACTTGTAATTCAATAAGAGCAAACTCTTCACATCCCTTCATGGGAAGCTGATACCCCTCAATATTGAAACTTGTACAATCATTGCAACATTTAAAAAAGGATATCCCTAGATAGAGGGTGTGGGTATAAATCAACTAATCTGATGATAAAAATCCTTATTAAGGGTTGCAAAGGGATTGTCATGGGAGAAAAGGAAAGGAAGAGGCAGGAAAAGGTAAATTATGCCACACAAAGAGGCATAAAAACATACTCTAGTAGAGGGAAGGGAGGGAGGGAGATGAACTTTATATGAACTTTACTCTCATTAGTCTTGGTTAAAGGAAGTAATAACATAATCAGTTAAGTATATGATTGTAAGGTGAAGAAACACAAAAGCTCACAATAGTAGAGGGAAAGGAGAGAGGGAGAGGAGCATTGTATGAAATTTACTCTTATTGGTTTGAGTTCAAAGAAGGAACAACATAATTTATTAAATATGAAAATCTATTGTGCCCTACAGGTAATAGAAGGGGAAACAGGGAAAAATGGGGATGGGTGGTTTGAAGTGAGGGAAGAAGTTGTAAGTGGGTAGGGTAGGTAAAAGGAGGGGGGTGCATAGGGAGGGAATACTGAGGGAGGTGGTAGCCAAAAGGAAAACTCTTAAAGACAGGAAGGGAGAAGAGAGAAATAAAAGCATAAACAGGGGAGGGAATAGAATGGAGGGAAAGACACAAATAGTAATCAAACTGTAAATGTGAATGGGATAAACTGTCCCATAAAATGGAGGAGGATAGCAGAATGGATTAAAAACCATAATTTTAAACTATGCTGTCTGCAAGAAACACATTTGAAAAAGGGGGAAACACACAGGGTAAAATAAAAGGCTGGAGGAGAATAAATTATGCTTCAGATAATGTAAAAAAAAAGCAGCAGTAGCAATCCTTATCTCTGGCAAAACAAAGCAAAAAGAGATCTAATTTAAAAAGTTAAGGAAGGGGCACCAGGTAGCACAGCGAGTAAGAGCACCGGGCTCCAGTGTCAGGATGACCTGGAGATCGAATCCCAGGGCTCAGACACTTAGCACCCACCCAGAAACACCTGGCCGTGAACCTTGAGCAAGTTACTTAACCCCAATTGCTTTAAAAAAAAAAAAGTTAAGTAAACTATGCCTTGCTCAAAGGTGTAATTATAATGAGAATCTGAAGATCTTCCCTTCCCCTTGGCCCCTTGATAGGCTTAAGTGACTTTGAGAACCTTCCCTGATTTGAAAATCCTCTCTGTGCCCTAATAGGCTAAATGGGGTCACATGAAGCCTGGGGTGAGAGGCTTGTTTTTCAGGAATGCCCACACCTTGTTATTTTGTGATTGGGCAGTGGGTCAAGAGGTTTGTAACATTCTCTGAACCAGGAGAAGGATATATATACTCTGATGTGAGGTTTTGCTTTGGGGATCACTTTGGGAAGAGTTGTGTGATTTGGCCAGATATGAATCTGGGCAGCCATTGAGCCCCCCAGCTTTGAAAACCCAGATGTCGGTGCTTCCCTCTCTGGTAACTAACTATGCACTGATGTAATGATCAGACAGCTGGAAGCAGAATGTCTGCTGAGTTGTGTTATTTTCTGTTATAACTTCTGTTTTTATTTTCTGAAGTTCAGGGCACTGACTTTTTTCCCCTGAACTAGGTAAATGATATATGATTGCTTAAAGTAAGATTGTTAACCCATTTTGGTTTGCTTTCCTTTAGGAAAGCAGATCTAAGAACCTGTTGTAGCAGCCATCTTGGATAGGCTAAGGGGCTTGCTGCTACAAAAGACACCATTAAAATGAAACAATATCATCACTAAACATATATGCACCAAGCAGTATAGCATCTGAATCCCTAGAGGAGAAGTTAAGGGAATTAGAGGAAGAAATAGAGAGAAAAACTATACTAGTAGGGGACCTCAATCCCCCCCTCTATGAACTTGATTAATATAAACTCAAAATAAACAAGAAAGAAGTTAAGGAGGTAAATAGAATTTTAGAGAAGACAGATATTATAGACCTCTGGAGAAAATTGAATGGGGATAAAAAGGAATATATCTTCTTTTCAGTGGTACATGGCACATACACAAAAATTGACCATGCATTAGGGCATAGAAACCTCATAATTCAGTATATAAAGGCAGAAATATTAAATGCATCCCTCTCAGATCATGATGCAATAAAATTATATGTAATAAAGGGCCATGGAAAGATAAACTAAAAATTAATTGTAAACTAAATAATTTAATCATAGTGTATGAGTAGGTCAAACAAGAAATTAAATAAACAATTAGAAACTTCATTCAAAGAATGACAATGATGAGACAACATACCAAAACTTGTGGGATCCAGCTAAAGCTGTTCTTAGGTGGAATTTTATATCTCTGAAAGCATACATGAAAAAATAGGGAAAATGGAGGTCAATAAATTGGGTGTGCAAAAGAAAAAGCTAGAAAGAGAACAAATTTAAAATCCCTAATAAAATAATGAATTAGAAACACTGAAAACCAAAGAAGAGTTTAATAAAATTGAAATTAAGAAAACTATTTAATTAATAAATAAAACTAAGAACTGGTTTCATGAAAAAAAAAATAAAATTGATAGACCTTTAATCAATATGACAAAAAAGAAAGAAGTTTACAAAATTATGAGTATCAACAATGAAAAGGGTGAATCTAGCTCCAATGAAGAGGAAATTAAAAAATAATTAGGAATTATTTTGTCCAATTGCAAGGCCATAAATTTGACAGTGTTAGTGAATTGGATGAATATTTACAAAAATACAAATTGCCCAGATTAACTTAAGAGGAAGTAAATTACTTAAATAAACCCATCTCAAAAAATGAAATTGAACATGTCATCAATGAACTCCCTGGGACAAAATCTCGAGGGCCAGATGAATTTACTAGTAAATTCTATCAAACATTTAAAGAAAAATAGATTCTAATACTTTACAAAGTATTTGGGATAATTGGAGAAAGAATTCTACAATTTTTTATGACAGAAATGTGGTATTGATACCTAAATCAGGAAGAGACAAAATAGAGAAACACAATTATAGACCAATTTTCCTCATGAATATAGATGCAAAAAATGTAAAGAAAATATTAGTAAAAAACTACAGCAACTTATCATGAGAATTATACACTATCTGTATAATTGGTCATATCAATAACAAAACTAATAGATAATATTTATAGCAGCTCTTTTTGTGGTGGCAAAGAATTGGAAATTGAAGGGATGCCCATCAATTGGGGAATGGCAAACAAGTTGTGGTATCTAAATGTAATTGAATCCTCTCATGCTATAAGAAATGAGAAGAAGATAGACCTCATAATAATGTGGAGAGACTTATATAAACTGATGCTGAGTGAGGAGAGTAGAACCAGGAGGACTTTGTTCAAAATTATGGATACATCGTATGTGTGACTACTAACTTTGATAGACTGGACTCTTCTAAACAATGAGAGGTTATAAGAAAACTCTAAAACACTCATGATGGAAAGGGATATCCACATCAAGGGAAAAAGCTACAGAGCCTGAATGCATATTGAAGCAAACTAATTGCCCTCTCTCTTTTTTGTTTCTTCTTTCTCATTGTTCACTCCATTGGTTATAATCATTCTTTACAATTTGACTAATGTTTAATGTGAAGGTATATTTAGAACCTATGTTGGATTGCATGCTGCCATGGGGGGAAAGAGGGAGGAGAGGGAAGGGGAGAAAATTTGTAACTCAAAAACCTGTGGAACTGAATGTTGTAAACAAAAGGAAATAAATTTAAAATATAAAAAACTGAGTAGTACTCGACTATGTTAGTTTGAGGTTATCATTATTTCTTTACCCTTGAGTCAGAGGTAACAACTGAAGAGGATTAGGCAAACACCCCAGTAGAGAAATTTAATATTTTTCTGGGGTAGGAGCTCCTTTAAGGGAATAAGGAAACATATATTAAAAATCCAGACTTCATTGATAAAAATGAGTCTGTACAGATTCTTGAATTCAATGGACTGAAAAAAAAAATACCATTGCTGAAACAGCTTCAGGTTGAAGTTCTGTCTTCGATCAGAAAACAAATATGCCTGATGTAATTTGAGCAGAGTTGATGACTTAGATCCAAGCAGCAGATTTTGTGAATTTGGACCTATGCCTTCTTTTCCTTTATTTTTCTTCTGTTCTACTGGGGACAAAAGAATCAATAAATCAGTTAGGTATAATTTCTTAAGCACTGTGTTCCAAGAACTAAATAGTACTGGGAATGAAAAGAAAAACAAAAGCAGAGGCAGCCATTGCCTTCTAGGAATTTAGAATTTAATTATGGACAAAGCACATACACAAATAAGTATCAAGATACATCCATAGGGCAGAGGCAAGATGACAGAGTAAAAGCAGCTATTCTGTTGAGCGCTCCATCATACCCCTCCAAATTATTTAAAATTATTAAATTTTTAAAAAATTATTACAAACAAATTCAGCAGAACCCTCAAAAAGGCAGAGTGAAACAAATTTCCAACCCAAGACAACCTGCAAAGTCAATAGGAAAGCTTTGTTGCACAGGGCTGGAAGAGTAGCTCAGTCCAGTGTGGGCTACACCAATATAGACTGTGCCCTACCAAACCAGGAGCAGGTTTCAGAGAACTGAATCACTGGCAGCAGAGGCAGTTTCCAGACTTCTCAACCTAGAAACACCACAGGCAACTTAAGAGGTCCTTAGGAAAAGTCACTTGCACCTGGTTGATATAGGAGTGCAGACTAGCCCAAGCCCCTGAGCAGACCTGGGGTACCAGCAATAATGGCAGTAGGGTGGCAGCTGTGGGAGTGGTAGCCATGGAGGTGGTAATAGCTGTTTCCAGAGTTTTCAGCCCACATATCATAAGGGAATCAAACATCTGATTAAAAGAAGATTATAATGATCTCTTTTCTGGCACTGAGGGAGTATTCTGTTGGTTTGCCCATACTTGGATCTGGGTCACAGTCCTGGTTTGAGGTGGGGCACTGGCATAACAGAGCTTGTGACAGCACTGGAGAGGGAAACCTCCTCATAGTTCCAAGGCAGAAAAACGTACATGTGGTAACTCACTGACCAGAGTACAGACCAAGAAAGGAGTAAACACCTCTCATTATGTCATACTACCTTGGAATAACTGAAAACTGACAGGTCCCTGAAAATATCTCTGAAAATAGCTGTACAAAACCCTTGAAGTTTGGGACAGTATGCCCTCCACACTAAAAGCAGAGCCCCACCTTAACAAAGAGTTAAAAAGTCAAGTAATTGGCTAGGAAAATGAACAAACAATGGGAAAAATTAAATAAAATAAGAATCTTATTTTGCTGACAAGGAATATCAAAATAATCATAAGAAGATAACAAAGCCAAAGCTCCTAAATTAAAAACCCCCAAGAAAAATTTGAATTGTTCTTAGGCCATAGAAGAGCTCATAAAGGAAATAAAAAATCAAATGAGAGTAGAGAAGAAATTGGGAAGAGAAATGAGAGTGATGCAAGAAAATCATGAAAAACATGTGAACATCTTACTAAAGGAGACCAAAAATAATGAAGAAATTAACACCTTTAAAACAGACTACCCCAAATAGTAAGAGTTCCAAAAAGCCAACAAAAAGAATAATGCCTTAAAAAGCAGAAATGACCAAATAGAAAAGAATGTTCAAAAGCTCACTGAAGAAAATGATTCCTTAAAATTAGAATGGAGCAAATGGAAGCTAATGATTCTATGAGAAATCACTATGGAATTGCTGGTCATCTCAATGAAGGTGGGTGGGGAGGGAGGAAAACAGAGGAATTGACATTCAAAGTTTTACAAAATGAATGTTAAAAATGGTTTTTACATGCAACCAGGGAAAAAGATACTCAGGCAATGGGATAGAGAAATCTATCTTACCTATAGGAAAATAGAAGGGGAAGGGGATAACAGAAGGTAGGTCTGAGGGAGAGAAAATTGGGGGAAGGAGTAATCAGATTGCACACTGTCATGGGGTGGGGAAAGGGGAGAAACAGGGAGAAAATTCAGAACTCAGAATCTTGTTGAAGTAAATGTTGAAAACTAAAAATAAATAAATATTTTTTTAAAAGATGCATCTAAAGTAGACATAAAGTAACCTTGGAAAGGAAAGCAACAGAAACTAGGAGAATAATTGAGCCCTCCTAAAGAAGGTGGCATTTGAATTGTGTCTTGAAGGAAACTAAGGATTTTTGAAGAGGTCAAAGGAGGGAGGAAGATTATTCCAAGAATAAAAGAAAGGCAGCACAAGGAAATGGAGTCAGTAGATGGAACATTGTGTCTAAGAAATTGTAGCCCAATATGTGGCTGGCCTGTAGAACATGTCCAGGGGGATTTCATGTAGGAAGGTTATCAAAAAGATAAGTAGCCAGGTTTAAAAATTTTTAAAGAACAAATAAGCATAAAACATGATTCTATTCTCCAAAAGCTTTTAATCTAATAGGAGAGATATAAAATGCTTATATAACCCAAGTCCCAATGTTTATTGGCATAGTGTTTTCTCCTCATTGATAGATATCAAATCTGTGTACTTTCGTGGTGGGTAGAACAGAATTGATGAGAACAAGAAAGAGGAGAGGTTTGCTGTCTTAAAACTCAGGAAGTCTTCAGACTTTTTTTTGAGGTCTCTTTAGTCTCTTTGATCTTCAAATATTCCTGAAGAGGAGATAAACTGATATGAAAGGAGTAGATAATCTCTACCATGTCCCTACCTCTGTATCAAGTGTGTGGTATGTATTTTCCTTCATACTTCATTTGATTTCTGTTTTGCTCCTGATGATGATAAATATTACTTGTAGGACTTTTCCTTGGTGGAAAGGTAGATAAACCACAACCTCCTGCTTCCCCTACTGAAAGGAATTAAGGTCTCACTTGAAGAAGAGTTGAGGGAGAAAAGGCTAGAGATATCTCTTCTGCTCCCTTTTTAACCACATAAATACAACTTCCTGCAATGTTGGGGACAGCCTTGCTAATGTACATAAATGTTTAGAATATATGGTGTCCAGAGTGCCATAATAAAATGAATAGATAAAAATTATTGCAAGATTTCAGAAAAAAGGTAACATTCTACCTGGAGTAATTAGGAAAGTTTTCTTTGAAGAAAAGGCAGATGAGTTAGACATTCAATTATATCTATCTATGTATCTGGTTAACTATCTATCTCTATCTGTTTATAAAATGTATATATGTATGTATACATACACACATATTTGGTGTAGTAACAAGGCAGAACTTTTCTTGTATAGAAAATGGCATACAAAAATGAAGGAATAGGAAAGTACAAAACACAACCATGTGAAAATAAGGAGACTATGTCTTTTATTTGAATCTGTGAAATGGAAAGCTAATGAAATTAGGAAAGGAATAATGAGAAATAATTCTAGAAAGGGATACAGGGGCCATATTTTGGAGTGTCTTGAGTGTTAGGCAAAGAAGCGTAGTCCTTATCCTTTAAAGCATGCTCTCTTTTTGCTCCTTTATTTTTTTCGGGATATAAATTGTATTTTCCTCACAATTACATATCGATACAATTTTTAGCATTCTTTTTTTCTGAGGGGGGAAAGGCAAGGCAATTGGGATTAAGTCACTTTCTCAAGGTCACACAGCTGGGAAGGGTGTCAAAGACCTGAGGTCAAATTTGAACTCAGGTCCTCCTGACTCCAGGACATGTGCCTTAGCATTCATTTTTACAAGATTTTTAGTTCTATTTTCCTTCCATCCCCCTCTTCAGAAAATACATATGCTAACATGTAAAACATATTTCCACATTATCAAACCAAAGTTGTGGAAAAAGATCAAAATTTTTTAAAAAGATGAGAAAGAATATGTGAAAAAAACATATGATTCGATTGGCATTCAAAGTACATCAGTTCTTTATCTGGATAGGGATGGCATTTCCTTCATGAATCCTTTGCAGTTATCTTGGATCATTGTGTTATTGAGGAAACCTGAGTCATTCAAAGTTGATTATCACAGTGTAGTTGATACTGTGTACCAGGTTTTCCTGTTTCTGCTCATTTTATTTTGAATCATTGGATGTCTTTCCTGGACTTTCTCAAATGTGACTGTTCACATTAGTATTCCATTACAATCATTTACCACAACTTACTGAGCCATTTCTCAATTGATGGGCACCCCCTCAATTTCCCATATTTTGCTACCACAAATAGATCTGCTATAAATATTTTTGCAATGTGGGTGTATTTCCATTTTTTATGATCTCTTTGGAATACAGAACTAGCAGTGGTAGTGCTAGATCAAAGGGTATGCACAGTTGATGGCCATTTGGGCATATTTCCCATGTGCTTTCAAGAATGGTTGGACAATAATTCTTTATTACCTTATTAATGTCTAATGTGAAAGTATTTGCAGATCCTATATTGATTGCATGCTGCCATGGGAGGTCTGGGGGAGAGGAAAAAGAGGGGGAGAAAATTTGAAACTCAAGGGATTGTGGAAGTGAATCTTGTAAACTAAAAGTAAACAAGCAAATTAATAAACAATTTTTTTCCATTTGTCAAATGCTTTATTAACTTCTGATTTACATCATTCATTTCTGCCAGATTTTGAGTTAAACATTTTCTCCCTGTTTTTCCCCTACCCACTGCCCCCAAATAGCAGTCCCACAGTTTATCCCCTCCTCCAATCTGCTTTTTCCCATATCTTCTCTCATACTACTTTTGACTTTTCTAGTAGGGCATGGTGGAACTCTTTGACCCATGGCCTGTATATCTTATTTCCCAAATACATGTAAAATAGTATTATTAATAGTATATATATATATATATATATATATATATATATATATATATTATATATTTAAACATTTGATATTAAAAATTTGAATTCCAGATTCATTCCCTTCCTCCCTTGTCACCCACACTTACTGGAAAGATAAGCAGTTCAGTATAGGTTTTACATGTGTAGCTTATGCAAAACATTAAGATAGTTGACATATTGTAAAAGACTGACTATATTTCCCTCCCTCCTATCGCACCTCCCACTAGTTCTATTCTCTACTTTGATCCTGTCCCTTTTCAAAAGTGGGTACTTCCAGTTTCCCTTCCCCCCAGCCTGCCCTCCATTCCATCATCCCCCCTCTCATCCCCTTCCCCCCCCCCTACTCTCCTGTAGGGTGAGATACCCTATTTAGTGTGTATTTATTTCATTTCTGCCCTGAGCCAAATTCAATGAGAATAAGTTTGACCCATTCCCTTTTGCCTTCCTATTCTTCCCCTCCATTGTAACCATTTTCCCTTGCCTCTTCTATACAAGATAGTTTACCCCATTCTGTTTCTCCCCATCTTCTCTCATTATACTCCTCTCTCACCTCTTAATTTCACCTTTTAAGTATCATCCCTTCCTATTAAATTGGTCCTGTGCCCTCTATCTATGTCTACCTGTAAATATATATACACTCATTCACATATGTGTTCATATGCCCATATACCCTCATATATATATTCCCTTCAACTATTTTCATACTGAGAAAAGTTTTATCAATTACAATTATCTTTTTTCCATGTAGGAATGTAATAGTTCAAATTTTATAACTTCTTTATGGTTTCTTTTCCCTGTTTACCTTCTCATGCATCTCTTATTTATTGTATCTGAATGTGAAATTTTCTATTCAGCTCTGTTTTTTTCATCAAGAATGCTTGAAAGTCCTCTATTCCACTGAATGACCATATTTTCCCCTGAAACATGATACTCAGTTTTGCTGGGTAGGTGATTCGTGGTTTTAATCCCAGCTCCTTTGCCCTCCAGAATGTCATATTCCAAGCCCTTTCATCCCTCAGTGTAGAAGCTGCCAGATCCTGTATTATCCTGAATGTGTTTCCACAATATTCAAATTTTTTCTTCCTGACTGCTTGTAATATTCTCTCCTTGATCTGGGAATTTCAGACCCTGTCTGTAATAGTCTTAGTCTTTTGGGGATCTTTTTCAGGAGGTGATTGGTAGATTCTTTCAAATTCTATTTTGCCCTCTGGTTCTGAATCATCAGCGCAGTTTTCCTTGAGAATTTCTTGGAGGATAATTTCTAGATTCTTTCTTTTATCATGGCTTTCAGGTAGTCCAATAATTTTAAATTATCTCTCCTGGATCTATTTTCCAGGTCAGTGGATTTTCCAGTGAGATATTTCACATTGCCTTCTATTCTTTCATTTATTTGGATCTGTTTAATAGCATCTTGATTTCTCATAAAGTTATTAGCTTCCATTTGCTCCAATCTCATTCTGAAGCAATGATTTTCCTCATTGAGCTTTTGAGATTCTTTTTCCATCTGGCAAATTTGGCTTTTTAAGGCATTCTTCTCCTCATTGCCTTTTTGATCCTCTTTTGCCACTTGAGTTAGTCTGTTTTTTTAAGGTAGTATTTTCCTCAGTCAGGCTGTTGACTCTCAATTCATAATTTTCTTGAATTGTTCTCATTTCTTTTCCCAATTTTTCCTCCACTTCTCTTATTTGGTTCATAAGGTCCTCTATGACTTGTAAACAGCTTGTATTTTCCTTTGATGTTTTTGGTGCAGGAGTTCTAACTTCCCTGTCTTCCTCCTGTTCCATGCTTGGATCTTTTTTGTCCCCAAAATAAAAGTCTAATATTGGATTCTTCTGTTTGCTTTGTTTCCTTTGTCTGGGCATGTTGCCACTCAATTACTTGACTTTTGGGCTTTTTGCCACAGTAGGACTCTGCTACCAGACAGGGGAGCTTCCGTCCCAAATGCTGGGGTGTTCTCAGCTGCTGGAGGTATTAGTTGGGAGCCCTTGCTGAATCCTCCACATGCTCTGGCAAGGTGGACACACATCCCAGGACTTCCACCCTAGACTACAATCCAGATCCAAGCAGGTTAAAACAAGAGTGATTACCCCTCAGACTGGTGGCTTGGTCCCCCTACACTCCGTAGGCCAGGAGCTGAACATGCCACATGGCAGCAGTGGCTGCACCACAGCTCTCAGGGCTTCTTGTCCCAGGGGCAAAAGCCAAGGCACTCCCAACTACTAGGTCCCAAAGTCCATGCTACACTGACCTCTCACTTTGTACTTAGCATCTATGTATTGATAAATCTGGAAATGACCACAGCTGCTGGTGATCCAAAGTCCCTCCAGCTGGTGCCTGGTCAGGCCCACCCTGGGGCTAAAGCCTGGTGTCGGGATGGGCTAGGCTCCCAGAGCACTGAGCTGGATGATTCCTGCCGGCCTGCCAGGCTGCCCTCAGCGGGAGGTTAGCTTCTCTGTGTCATTTTGCGGGCTCTGTAGCTCCAAAGTTTGTTTAGAGTCACCTTTTACATGACCTGGTTAAGGTGGAAACCAGGAACTGCTGGGAAGACCTGCTTCTACACCACCATCTTCAAAAAATTTTTAAATGAATGATTGTATCAGTTCTCAACTCTACCAAAAATACATTAGAGTTGCAATTTTCCTACATTCTCTGTAATATTTATTTCCTTGTTTGTCATATTAGCCAATCTGATTTGTGTGAAGTGGTATTTGAGTTGTTTTAATTTTCATTTTTCTAATCAAAAGTGATTTAGAGCCTCTTCATATGCCTCTTCATACACATAGATATCTTTGATTTTTTTCATCTGAATACTCCCTGTTCATATCTTTCGACCATTTATCAATTGGGAATGGATTGTATTCTTATGAAATGGTCATAGTTTTCTTTATATTTGAGAAATGAGACCTTTATCATTGACACTTGCTATAAAAATTGTTTCCCAGCTTTCTGCTTTCCTCCTAATCTTAGTTGCATTAATTTTGTTTATACAAAAACTTTTCAATTTAATATTATTAAAATTATCTGCTTTGCATTTCATGAAGCTCTCTATCTCTTGCTTGGTCATTAATTCTTTTCCTTCCCTTAAATCTGACAGGTAGACTATTCCTTGTTCTTCTAATTTGATTACTTCATTGCATATGTTATGTTTGGCAAGATGTAGTTTCCATCCTTATCTCTTTTAATTAGGTCTATTTTTGTCTATTTTGTTTTAACTTTGACTACAATCAGAATTACCACTCCAACTCTTTTTACTTCAGCTGAAGCAAAACAGATTCTGCTCCAGGCCCTTACCTTTACTCTATGCATGTCTCTCTGCTTCTTGTAAAAAATGGATTGTAAGATTCTGTTTTTGTGACCCACTCTGCTATTTATTTCCATTTTATCGGAGAGTTCACATTCACATTCACTGTTATTATTAATACCTGTGTACTTCCCTCCATCCTACCCTTCCTCCTGTTTGTTTTCTTTCCCCTTTCACCCTCTCCTACATCACCAGTGTTTTGCTTCTGTTTACTTCCCCAGATCTGCCCTCCTTTGTGTTAGTCCCCACTTACCCTTACATAAGCTTCTCCCTTCCTAGTTCCCTGTTGGGTAATACAGATTTCTATATTTAACTGATTATGAATATTATTCCATCATTTATCGAATACTGATGAGAAAAAGGTTCAAGTAGTGCCCACCGTCTCCCCTCCCATAATCTACTCCACTGTAATAGGTCTTTCTCACTACTTCTTGTTAGATAATTTGCCCCATTCTAGCTGTACCCTCCTTCTGTATCCATTGTATTTCTCTCTCATCCCTTAAGTTTTTTTTGTCATTCCCTCAAAATTACCTTATACTCATATATTCCTTCTATCTGTACTTTTATTGATACAATTTTAAATAATTACAAATATCATCTTCCAGTATAGGGATATAAACTGTTCAGTTCTATTGAATCCCTTATGTTTCCTGTTCCCTTTTTACCTGTATCTTTCTCTTGGGTCTTGATATTAGAAGTCAAAGTTTTTATTTAGTTCTGGTTTTTACCTTATGAAGACTTAAAATTCCTCTATTTTGTTGAATGATCATTTTCCCCTTTATGTATTATGTGTAATGTCACCAGGTTAGTGGTTCTTGATTGGAGTTCTACATCCTTTTTCCTCCAGAAGATCATGTTCCATGACCTCCAGTCTTTTAATGTTGTAGCTTGGTCCAATTCCTGTGTAACCCTGATTGTGACTCCCTGATATCTGAATTGTTTGTTTCTGGTTACTTTTAGTATTTCATGCTTCACCTAATAGTTCTGAAATTAGGCTGTAATATTCCTTGGAATTTTTATTTGTTTCAATGTCTGTTTTGCCCTCTGATTCCCAAGATATCATGGAAGATTTCCTTGATAATTTCAAGAAACATGCTATCCTTTTCAATATGACTTTCAGGTAGTCCAATGATTCTGATATTGTCTCTCCCAGATCTTTTTCCAGGTAAGTATTTTTCTTTTTATTTTATTCTTTTCAATCTGTTTTACTGATTCATGATGTCTCAAAGAGTCATTAGCTTCCATTTCCCCTTTTTCTTTGGGGTTTTGCCATAGACATTTTGATACTGTTGTCCTTTTCTGAATTTATGTCTTGTTCTTGCCTGTCACCATAATATCTTTCTATGTTCAGATTCTTTTTTTCTTGGCTTTTGGTCATTTTTTTACATTTTTTTCCTTTCTTTTAAATTTGAACTTTGCACCCATGATGCAAGGGTCTCTGTCTCTGGCTTCTTGTGATTGTGGACCCTGGCTTTTTGTCTGTTGCTGCATTGACATTGCCCTGAGGTCCCTGGAAGTTTCTCATGTCTGTGTGACTGGTGCTCTGTTGAGGGGGTGCGTTAAAGTGTGGATGGTACTAGAGCCTGTAGGGGTCTGGCAGCTTACCTCGTTCTTAGTTGGGGGTCCTAGTGGTGGTATTTGGTGTATATTGAGGCCAGGTAGGGTTTTTCTGCATTTCTCTGGGCTACATTGAAGCACATGGAAGTCCTGCCCTTGGAGGTTGCCCCTCTCTCTAGAAATGCACTGAAGCATGTAGAGGTCTGGTCACAGCAGAAAGCCTATCTACCCAGGACTACATTAAAGCATGTGGTGGTTCTCTGAGCTGGAGTCTATTGGTTCCACTGCCTATGCTAATGCATGTAGGGGTGCTGGTGTTGGTGTTTGCCTGCTCCACACACTGGGGCTCAGGATCTCCTACTGCTTTGCTGAGGTGGGCCTTGCTGCAAGCTTGCTCAGATGTTTCCTTTCCTCGACTGAGCTCCCTTTTTACTCAGATGAGAAGTACCTTTCTTACCAATCCCCCAAATCTCCCAGGCTAAAAGACAACCCCACCCAAGAATTCTGCTAACTCTACTGTTCCAGGACTTTTTCTGTAGCACTGTTTTATGGTTGTTTGGAGGTGAATATGGGGGAATGATAGTATTTTACTAATTACTATGTCATCTTGGCTCCTGCAAATCTTGCCCTTTATTTTTAAAGAATATTTTTTAAATGAGGTATTGCCAAGATGGTGGAGTAAATTCAGGGACTCCAGTTATACCACTTGGGACATATATGTTTAGTAATGATATTGTTTCATTGTCAATGGTAAATTTTAGGAGGATGTAGTTTCCTTCCTTATCTCTTTTATTTAGACCTATTTTTGCTTTTGCTTTGTCTGAGATTAGGATTGTTACCCCCTCCTTTTGTTTTTACTTTAGCTGAAGCATGACAGTATTTTCTTGCCTCTTTTATATGATATAATTGACCCTATTCTATCTCTCCCTTTTTACTTCTCTAAATATATTCCTCTTTTACCTCTTAATTTTGTTTTTTAGATATCATTCCTTCATATTCAACTGATCTTGTGTCCTCTGTCTATGTATATGTGTACACACACATACACACACTCAATATATATTTATATATTCATATGCCCTCCTGTACACAAATCTATAGGTATGTATATATGTATGTGTGCATAGGTATGTAACATATATGTTTGTATATATGTGTGAATATGTATGTATATACCTATACATATGTATATACACATATATTCCCTTCACCTATCCTCATACTGAGAAAAAGTCTCATGAGTTACCATTATCATTTTTTCCATGTAGGAATGTAAATAGTTCAACTTTAAAAGTTTCTTATGATTTCTTTTTCCTGTTTAACTTCTCATTCTTCTCTTCTTGCATTTGAAAGTCAAATTTTCTGTTCAGCTCTGGGTTTTTCATCAAGAATGGTAGAAAATCCCCTATTTCATTGAAAGACCATATTTTTCCCTGAAGCATTATACTCAGTTTTGCTGGGTAGTTGATTCTTTGTTTTAATCCTAGCTCCTTTAACCTACAGATTATCATATTCCAAGCCCTTTGATCCCTTAATGTAGAAGCTTCTAGGTCTTGTCTTATCCTGATTGTTTTTCCACAATACTCAAATAGTTTCTTCCTGACTGCTTGCAGTATTTTCTCCTTGACCAGGGAACTGTGAAATTTGGTTATAATATTCCTAAGAGTTTACTTTGGGGGAATCTTTTATTGCTTGAGAATTTCTTGAAAGATGGTGTCTAGGCTCTTTTTTTGATCATGGCTTTCATGTAGTCCAATAATTTTTAAATTATCTCTCCTGAATCTACTTTCCAGTTCAGTGCTTTTTCCAAAGAGATATTTCACATTGCCTTCTATTTCTTTTTTATTTGTTTGGAACTGTTTTCTAGTATCTTGATTTCTTATAAAGTCATTAGCTTCCACTTGCTCCAATATAATTTTGAAGGAATTATTCTCTTCAGTAAGTTTTTGAAATTCCTTTTCCATCTAGCAAATTTGACTTTTTAAGGCATTCTTCTCCTCACTGGCTTTTTGGGCCTCTTTGGCCATTTGAGTTAGTCTATTATTTAAGGTGTTATTTTCTTCAGTATTTTTTTGGGGGGAGTTCTCCTTTAGAAGGCTGTTGACTCAGTTTTCATCATTTTCTTGCATCATTCTCATTTCTTTTCCCAATTTTTCCTCCCCTTTTCTTACTTGATTTTCAAAATTCTTCCTGAGTTCCTCCATGGCCTATAACCAATTCATATCTTTGGGTGCCTTTGATACATGATTTCTGACTTCATTGTCTTCCTCCTGTTCTATGCTTTGATCATTTCTGTCCCCTAAGAAGGACTCTACGGTCTTCTTCTTCTTCTGCCTGCTCATCTTGCCAGTCAATTACTTGACTTTTGAGTTCTTTGCCATGGCAGAACTCTTCTTCCAGAATGGAGAGAGCTTTGTCCCAAATCACTTGTGTTTTTTCAACTGCTGGATCTATTAGGAAGGTGCCCTCTCTACAGACACCACAAATTCTGGCACACTGGCCACACACCCAAGGACCACCACCCAAGACCATGACCCAGATCCAAGTAGGTTAAAGCAAGAACTATTACTCTCTGAATGGTTGCTTGCTACCCCTATAATCCATAGACCAGGAACTCCAGAGGCAGCCACGTGGTTGGAGGTGCAATCACTGTGCCTCCACCACCTCTAGCCCTGTGGGCAAGGGCTGGACCATGCTCTTCCATCATTGGTCACAACAGAGTTCCCTACTGACCTTTTTACTTGTTCTTTGGTGTTTATGTGTTGATAAGACTAGAAACTTCCACAGCTGCCAGGGATTCACTCTCCTGAAGTCTGCTCTAGCTGGTCTGGACTGCTGGTTGGAGCTGACCTGATGAGAATCAAATACTTTTAAACATGTACATCCTTTTCCTTTTTCTTTTTATATCTCTTTGGGATAAAGACCTTTGGGCAGAATTCTAAATTTCTCCTCAAAATCACTGAATTAATATACAACTTCATCAATAGTACATTAGTGGTTTAATTTTCCCATATCTACAAATTCTAGAGTGGCAGAGGCCATAAAAAGACAGACTGAAAATTTTTTTTCAACCTAAGGCAACATAGAAGATAAGCAGAAAAGATCTATTGCACCAAGGTGAGAGAGGAGCATAATCTAGTACAGGCTGTACCAGTCCAGACCAGGCCCCAGCAAACCAGGAGAAGACCTTGTGGTGACTGAATCAGTGGTACCAGTAAAAATTTCTAGACTGCTTAGCCCACAGATGTTGAGGGGATTTAGACAATGGGTCAAAAGATTTACAGAGATTCCTTTGCTGGAACCAAGGACAAGATTCAGTTGCATTGCCTATACTTGGATCTGGGTCACAATCTTGAATTTTAGTCCCAATGTGAGGAAGAACACCAGTACAGCAGAACTTGTGGCCACAAGGGAGCAGGGACACTTTTCAAAATTCTAGAGTTCTAAAGAGTGCTTATGGTAACTCACAAACAAGGACACAGTATGAGAGAGTGGTAAACTCATCTCTCCTTAGATAATACCACCTTGGAAGAACCAAAAACTTTCAGGCACCCATAGCTGCACAAAAACCTAGAAGCTTGTGACAGTGTCCCTCCACTTAGGAAGTAGCGCTCCATTTTAGCATATAGTTAAAATTTAAGAGAGAACTCATAAAATGAGCAAACAGAGAAAAAAAATTCCAACCACAGAAAGTTATTATGGTGACAAGGAAGATCAAAATACACTCAGAAGAAGACAACAAAGTCAAAATTCCTGCATCTAAAAGGTCAGAGAAAAATATGAATTGGTCTCAGACCATGGAAGAGCTAAAAAAAAAAGATTTTAAAAATAAAATAAGAGAGGTAGGGACAAATTTAGAGAGGAAATGATAGTGATTCAAGAAAATTATGAAAGTAGTCAAAAGTTTAGCAAAGATGTACAAAAATACTGAAAAAATAATATCTTGAAAAACAGACTAGGTCAAATGGTAAAAGGGACACAAAAACTTAATAAGGAAAAGAATGCCTTGAATAGCAAAATTGGCCAAATAGAATTAAGATATACAAAAATTCACTGAAAAACAAAGCTCATTAAAAAGGGGAATTTGCTAAATCAGTGAGGCATTACAAATATTACTAAAGGATAGAGAACATAGGATAAACAGGGGGGAAATAGGATGGAGAGAAATACTTATTTGGTAATAGTAACTGTGAAAAAAATACAGTGAATTCTCTGATATAGACTTCATTTCTCAAACATATAGAAGACTGAGTCAGATTTATAGAAATAAGAGCCATTCCTCAATTGATAAACCATCAAAGGATAAGAAAAAGGAATTTTCAGGAAAAGTAATCAAAGCTATCTATAGTAAGAAGAAAAAAATGTTATAATTTGCTATTTTTAAAATTAATTAATTTTTAGTTTTCAACATTCATTTCCACAAGATTTTGAGTTACAATTTTTATCCCCATCTTTCACCTACCTTCCACCCCCAAATAGTATGCCTACTGAATACCCCTTGCCCCAATCTCTTCTCTCTCCCTCCTAACTTTCTAGTAGGGCAAGATTGATTTCTATACCCCAGTGCTTGTATATCTTATTTCCTAGTGCATGTAAAAATGTTTTTTTAAAGATTTGTTTTTAAAACTTTTGAGTTACAGATTTTTTTCCCTGTTTCCCTCCTCACCTGCCTCTACCAGGAAGATAATCAATTCAATATAGGTTGTACAATGATAGTTACCCAAATCATTTCCATAGTAGATACATTGTGAAAGACTACCTATATTTCCCTCCATCATATCCTGATCCCCACTATTCTATTTTCTCCTTTGACTCTATCCATTTTCAAAAATGTTTGTTTCTAACTACCCTCTCCCCTAATCTGCCTCCTTTCTATCATTCCTCCTCTTATCCCCTATTCCCCTATTTTCCAGTAGGGTAAGATACCAAATTGAGTACATATGTTATTCCCTCCTTAAGCCAAATTCAATGAGAATCAGGTTGAACCATTCCCTTTCACCTTCTTGCTCTTCCCCTTCATTGCAACAGTTTTCTCTTGCCTCTTTGTAATTCACTATTGACGAGACAAAGTCACTCCTTTTAGATTGCCTAATAAGACAGAAAAGAAAAATGACAAATGAAGTAGATATGGGAAAATTAAACCACTAATGTACTATTGATGAAGTTGTATATTAATTCAGTGATTTTGAGGAGAAATTTAGAATTCTGCCCAAAGGTCTTTATCCCAAAGAGATATAAAAAGAAAAAGGAAAAGGATGTACATGTTTAAAAGTATTTGAAGCATCTTTTTTACTGGTGGTAAGGAATTGGGAATTGAAGGGATGTCCATAAACTAGGGAATAACTGAAAAAAAATTTATGTGATTGTGATGTAATACTATTGTACTTTAAGAAATGATGAGCAAGATGCTCTCAGAATGGAAATTATGTCAACTGATGCAATGTGAAATGAGCAAAACAAAGAGAGCTTTTTACACA
Source organism: Petaurus breviceps papuanus (assembly GCF_028583685.1). Taxonomy (NCBI): domain Eukaryota; kingdom Metazoa; phylum Chordata; class Mammalia; order Diprotodontia; family Petauridae; genus Petaurus; species Petaurus breviceps. The sequence goes on from NW_027187309.1 coordinate 3,838,068, forward strand.
ATAATAGCAGTATTGTATGATAATCTCCTTTAATTAGCTTAACTATTCTCAGTAACTAAATGGTCCAACAAAGACAATTTTGATGGACTTGTGATGAAAGATGCTGTCCCTCTCCAGAGAAAGAACTGGTAAAGCCTGAATGAAGATCAAAGATGCTTTTTCTTTACTTTCTTTATTTTTCTTAATTTTATTTGTCTGTTTTCTTTTACAGAATGACTTACATGGAAATGTGTTTTGCGTTATTATACATATAAAATATGTGACAAATTTTTTGACTTTTCAATGAGGGTGGGAGTGAAGAGGAAAGAAGTGAATTTGGAAGTCAAAATTATAAAAATATATTAAAATAATTTTACATGTAATTGGAAATATACAATAATAAAGAATATTTTAAAATAATATTTTAGCAAGAGGGTGTCATGTTATATAGACATTGCATTTTTTTTGGTGACAGAAGAACAGAATTTTTTCCTGTCTTGGAATCCATGATAATGAACAAGTGATCTTATCATTTTGATTCCTCCCTCTGCTGATATCAATTGCTATCTCTCCATAATTTCTTATCATATGTAATTCTTCTTACTCATGCCTTCCCAGAGATATCCTCTAAAAGATCAGTACACCAAGATGGAGATTTTTTTCACTGTTTTTCATCCTATGCATACCAGTTGTATTGATCACCTGTTTCTCTGTTATAACTTTATATCATCAAATGACAGGTTGACCTCTTTTTCTTTATGGCTTTTTAAGCCACATTTTTATATATAATATTTGGTGAGAAGTTGCTGTCTTCTTAGAAATACTAGGTGTTTTTCCATTGTCCCTTTGGTCATCTGAAAATTTTATTTTCTAAGTTCATTGTGTTCTATGACTTGTAGTCACATGCTGTCTCTGTAACATCAGTGTCTGAAATGTGGCACAAATCTGAAATGTTGATTTGCTCCTATGTTGGTGGAGATACCAGAATCATCTCCTGCCTCTGTAAATGCAAAGGGATATTAGCCAAATGGGGGAAAAATTTTCTAGGTCTGTCAGAAGAAATGGGTATGATGGAGAGAATAGAATTGGTGAAGAAAGGTTAGATACTTTTAGACAAATCACAAGATACATATAAGAAATAGTGAACCTTTAAGTGACATTTTAAAAAGTTCACTAGATTCATAAGAGATTCCTAAAAATTAGAAGATGACACATATAGCTCCATTATTTTTTTTAAAATGGTAGATGGGACCTGGAATAATGGACTAGTTAATAAAATATTGTTTGGGGGGAAATTTTGAGGAAATGTCTTAATGGTTATTATGGATGGTATAATTTAAAGGAAACCTTCATTTATAGAAAAAAAGTTATATTCATGCATGAAATTATAATATTCAATATTGGATAATGATTTAATATTTTTGTTAATAGGTCACAGATTTTACATGTAAAAGATTTTGTAAACATGAAAAGAATGCAATAGAGAGGTTCAATTGATTATTTTAAAACATAAATAGGTCATCCACTCTCATTCTGCAGAGGTAGAAAGCTTTATTTGTGTTTTCCAAAGCACTTCAGTAAGAAAAAAGTCTGCCTTTTCCTACCAGGATGTTCCTCATATTTTCAATATAAGTTAATACTTTGTAGAAATTAAGAGAAAAAAGCTAGAATATAAAATGGGAAAACTTATGTCTCTGTATAATTTAAGCTGTCAAAATTTTATTGAATAGATTGATTCCACACTGTGACTTGAAATTGACTTCTAGTTAGACTTCAATTCCAATTACCTTCATATATATAAATAGTTTTTTATGTATGATTCAAATAAGATATATGTTATTATTTTCATTTCCTCATTAAAAATTAAAAATAAGCATTTTGAATGTAATGATTACTCAAAGGAGCACAGTTAGATAATATTGAAAATAGTCCAGAAAATGAAAAGATACTGAGAATAGATATAACTTTCCACATTATCATCCAACTGATGACTATCCATGCCAAAGTTATCAATTATCTAATTGCTAATTGTAAAGTCTTTTTCCTCAGTCCTCACCCTTTTTTTCTTTCTTCAGGTTTTTTTTTGTATTTTTTTTAATTTTAAACTTAAATACAAAATAAGAAAGTAACAAATTTAAATCCTAAAACTAAAATAAATTTTGAACTAAATATCTCATAGACACTTGGGACTCAAAATGCCTAAAATAGAATTCATATCCTTCACTTCACTATTAAACTTCTCTATTACTCTTGAGGATACTACCATCTTCCTAGCTTCCCAGGTTCACAAACTCATGCTCTGCAAGAAATAGATATTTGCTTAACTCTTGTCTTAAATTCCATTGACATGAGTCTCTCTCTTTATCAGTGGAAATGAAGATGTTGTTATGCATGAGGGATGGGATACACTTATCCAAAACAGTTCTGTCTTTGGGCAGTATCCAAGCCAGAGGTTTTGTTTGTTTGTTTTGTTTGTTTGTTTGTTTAGCATAGCATTGAATTGGCTCCCAGCTTTGAGAGAGAAGGGGCCAACCCCACTTCAGTTTAATAAGAAAAAGACTCTAGAAAGATAAAAGAGGACTGAACAGACTCCATTGTGTCTCTACTTTGGGCCATTTCCAGTTATCCTTATATATATCTGGTCACTGGACCCAGATGGCTCTAGGGAAAAAGTGAGACTAGAGAAGTTGCATGGCCCTCCCTCACTTAAGGCAAATTGACTTTACCCCCTTACCCCATTATGCACTCATCCATAAAACAGAAGCAGAGAGCAGAATGAATTAAACATCAGAATCCAACAATATGTTGTTTACAAGAAATGCTCTTTAGAAACAGAGAGAGTTAAAATAAGCATCTGTAGGAGAACCTATTATTCTTCAGCTGAAATTAAAAAGGTACATATAGCAATCAGGATCTCAGACAAATCAAAATCAAAAATAGACTTAATTAAAAGAAATAACCAAAAAGTTTTCAGAAGAGGAAATCAAAGTTATCTATAGTCAAGTGAAAAAAATGCTCTAAATCTCTATTGGTTGGAGAAATGCAAATTTAAAAAAAGCAAACTCTGAGGTGCCACATCACAACTATCAGAAATGACAAATGCTGAAGGAGATGACAGAAAATAGGTCCACTAATCACTGCTGATGGAGTAAAGAACTGGTTCAATCATTCCAGAGAACAATTTGAAACCATCCCCAAAGAGCTATAAAACTGTGTATACCATTTGATCCACCAAAAACACTATTAGGTCTGTATTCCAAAGAGACCAAAAAAAAAAGGAAAATAATTTATACAAAACATTCACAGCAGCTTTTTTTGTGGTATCAAAGAAATGGAAATTGAGGAGTACTTCATCACTTGGGGAATGGTTGAACAACTAGTGGCATATGACTTTGATAAAGTATTATTTTGCTACAAGAAATGTTGAAGGGAGTGGATTCAGAAAGAATAAAAACATGGCAAGACCTATATAAAATGATGCAAAGTAAAATGAGAAGTGGGATATCATTGTGCATAATAACAGTAAAATGATAAGGATGTCCAACTGAAAATGACTCGGCTACTCTAATCAATACAATGATCCAAGTAAATTTAAAGGATGTATGATGAAAAAATGCTATCCAACTCCAGAAAGAGAACTGATGATCTCTGATTGAAAATTGAAATATAATATTCTCACTTAATTTTTCTTGCTTTTTTTGAAATATACTTATATAGAAATATGTTTTGTATGATTTTACATGTATAATTAATATCACATTGTTTGCTTTCTCAGTGGGTATGGCAGGGGAGTTAGAGGGAAGGAAAGAATTTGAAGCTCAAAACTCAAAAAGAATGTTTAAAATAAGTAAATAATAAATCAAAATGTAAAAAAAATTAAATTAGAAGCACTACTTGTGTTGCAGTCCTTTTTCTTCATTTTTTGTACATAACTTCTATATCTAGAAAGGGTTTACTGTCCAATTCTCCACTTAATATTCTATTTTTTCTTCCTTTGAGGTCTTGTTTTGCTTTTTTTTAGGCAACTTTACTTTTTCATTAAAAAATGTTGTGTATGGAGACATGTTTTTTAATTTCTTTGTACTTCTCCTTAAGGGACATCAGTCTGCACTTAGAATACATATAACAACATTTTGACTGTGGCAGAAATATGAACATCACACATTTGATGCTACTCTAAGGAACAATTTCTCCTATCCTATATCATAATTGAGATTTTTAGAAATTTAAACTATCTTTGTGTGTTTAGATTTCACATTTAGAGACATAATTAAAATGTGTACAATTTAAAAATTGAAATAATTTCATATCTACCATTCAATGTGCTGCTTTTTTTTATCTAGACAATTACACAACCATATCTATTTCCATTTCAACCTTGCACCAGCTATCTTTTCTATGTTTCACAAGTTTTCCACACAAGCCAATCCACTTGATTAATCTTCTTAATTTTTTTCAACTATATTATTTATTTATTTTTAGTTTTCAATATTCATTTCCACAAGATTTTGAGTTACAAATATTCTCTCTGTCTTTCCCTTATGTATCAGCAATGCAATATTCACAATGCCTATGGAAATTACAGATATGCTGATGTAATTATCCATCACAAAATATATCAGGCTTGCTATATGGGGGAATAAGCTGGAACATTTATTAAAATACCAAAAGGCTGAGTCCCAAAACCAGAAAGTCAAAGCCATCAGAGTAGTTATGAAGTTGGCACAGGTAGATAAAGTAGAAAGGACCCACATTCTCAAGCCTTTAAAACAGAACAGGCTACCTCAGGCACAGGTCCTCCTCTCCCCACTCACAGTAACCACCCAGCATCCAGGAAGGGTGCTTCCAGCAGCTCCGGCCCCTGGCAGTCCTCAGCAGGAGTCCTTAACAGAAATTCTGGCTGACTCAAAAAGAGGTTTGCGCTGCCGCTGCCTCTGCTGCTGCTGCCGCTGTCGCCACCACTGCTAGCCACAGGAACTCTAGCTTGGCTTCTGCTTCCTCTTGCTCTGCCCTTTCCTGCTGTGTCAGCAAGTCCAATGGGGCATGGAAGATCTTTAAAACCCATAACCCTTACATTCGGCCCCAAGATCTTTCTGTCTTTCCCTTACCATCCCACCTGTAGACAGCAAGCTCACTGAATACCCCTTACCCCAATCTGCTCTCTCTTATATACTCCCCGCCTCACTTTCTAGTAGGGCAAGATGGATTTCTATACCCCAGTGCCTGTATATCTTATTTCCTAGTTGCATATAAAAATAATTTTTAAAAAAATTGTTTTTAAAACTTGATTTTTAGGTTCTTTCCTTTCTTCCCTTCTCACTGACCCCCACTGAGAAGACAAACAATTAAACAGAGGTTGTACATGTGTAGTTATGCAAAACGTCTCCATAGGAGTTATATTTTGAAAAAAATATCATAATTTTCCTCCATGCTATCCCACCCCCACACACTTATTCTACCCTCTACTTGGACCCTGTCCCTTTTCAAAGGTTATTTACTTCTAACTACCCTGTCCTCCAATCAGCTCTACCTTCCATCATCCCCCCTTCTCCCATTCTCCCCCACTTTCTTGTAGGTTAAGATACTCAACTGAGTATGTAAGTTATTCCCTCCTTAAGCCAAATTCAATGAGAGTAAGGTTGATACATTACCTTTCACCTTCCTGCTGTTCCCTCCATCGTATCTTTTCTTTTGCCTCTTTTATATTCCTCTCTCACCTATTAATTTTATTCTTTAGATATTATCCCTCCTTATTCAACTGATCTTGTGTGCTCTGCCTATGAATATATATATATATTCCCTTCAACATTCCTCATACTGAGAAAAGTCTCATGAGCTACAATGATCATTTTTCCATGTAGGAATGTAAATAGTTCAACTTTAATAAGTTCCTTATGATTTCTTTTTCCTGTTTACCTTCTCATACTTCTTTCACTTCTTCTATTTGAAAGTCAAATTTTCTACTCAGCTCTGTTTTTTTTTCATCAAGAATACTTGAAAGTCATGAAAGTATTTACAGATCCTATACTTGAATATATGCCGCCATGGGTGGGGAAGGGAGGGAGAGGGACAAAATGTGAAACTCAAGGAATTGTGGAATTGAATACTGTAAACTAAAAGTAAACAAACAAATTAATTAATAAAAAAGTGGAAAAAAAAGAATACTTGAAAGTCTTCTATTTCATTGAATGACCATATTTGTCCCTGAAGTATCATACTCAGTTTTTCTGGGTAGGTGATTCTTGATTTTTATCCTAGCTCCTTTGACTTCTGGAATATCATATTCTAAGCCCTTTGATTCTCTAATGTAGAAGCTGCTAGATCTTGTTTCCACAATACTCAAATTGTTTCTTCCTGAATTGTAATATTTCCTCTTTAACTCTAGAATTTGGCTATAATATTCCTCGGAGTTTTCTTTTTGGAATGCTTTTCAAGAGGCAACCAGTAAATTATTTCAATTTCTATCTTGCCCTCTAGTTCTAGAATATCAGGGCAATTTTCCTTGAGAATTTTTTGAAGGATGATTTCTAGTCTCTTTTTTTGATCATATCTTTCACATAGTCCAGTAATTTTAAAATTATCTCTCCTGGATCTATTTTCCATGTCAGTGGTTTTTCCAATGAGATATTTCACTTTGTCTTATATTTTTTTTTTCATTTTTTGGATGATTTAAAAAATATTGATTTCTCATAAAGTCATTAGCTTGTATTTGCTCCAATCTAATTTTGAAGGAATTATTCTCTACAGTAAGTTTTTGAAATTCCTTTTCCATCTGGCAAATTTGACTTTTTAAGGCATTCTTCTCCTCATTGGCTTTTTGGGCCTCTTTTCCCATTTGAGTTAGTCTATTTTTAAGGTGTTATTTAGTTCAGTATTTTTGGGGTCTCCTTTAGCAGGCTGTTAACTCACTTTTCATGTTTTTTTTTTCAGCATTCTCATTTCTCTTCCCAATTTTTCCTCCACTTCTCTTACTTGATTTTCAAAATCCTTCTTGAGGTCCTCCATGGCCTGCAAACAATTCATATTTTTCTTGGACACTTTTGATGCAGAAGTTTTGACTTTGTTGTTTTCTTCTGATTTCATGTTTTTATCAATTCTGTCTCCAAAAAAGGGATTCTATGATCTGATTCCATTTCCTTTATTTGCTCATCTTGCCACCCAATTACTTGATTTTTGAACTCTTTGCCACGGTGGAACTCTGCTTCCACAGTGGAGAGAGCTGTGTTCCAAATTGCTGGAGTTCTTGCAGTTGCCAGAGCTATAAGGAGGGCATCCTCTCTATGCCACCAGAAGCTCTTGTAGACTCGTGTTTCTCACCCTAGGACCACAACCCAAGACATTGACCCAGATCAAAGCAGGTCAAAGAAAGAACAATTACCCTCTGAATGGCTGCTCAGTTCATGTATGATCTACATGCCAGGAGCTCTTGAGGCAACCATCTAGCAGCCTTATTCTTAATTTTCTAATTACCCCATTTACCAGCCATTGGGATTCCACTAGAGATACTCGACTATGCCTTAGATGCAAATCACTCTGGTTCTCACTTATTTGCCAATAATGGGCCCCAACTCAAGTCATAGTTGGTCATCATTTGGGTTTTGTGGCCTCACAATGAGTGTAAACAGCAATTATTTTATTTTTCTGGCCAGAGACCCTGAGAGTCTTCCCCTCCCACACTGATATTTTTTGAGTAGGTAAAAGAGGCCATATTTTTTGCCTTATTTCTTATGTAACCTTAATCACTAAACGAGTGTTGCCTCAAACAAACTGTGACCTGGGAAAGACCTTAGACTAAAAGTGTCAAGGTCTCCCATCATATTTGAAGTCAGTTATAATTGTCCTGATTCATATCTTGCCACTGGGCCCAGATGGGTCTGAAGGAGAGAGTGAGACTGGTAAATTGGCACAGCCTTGGCTCACTTAAATTCAATTTGTTTACAAGTAAAGCCATCATGTTCCTGATGCCTGGTCCTTTTCAAGAATGAAGACAAAAAAAACAGCAACAATTTGCTTCCCTTTGTCTAGCCAACTATCTTCTCCTTATATTTATGTGAGTTTGTAATGTAATGACATAATGACAAGGAAAGGCAACTTCTCAAGGTTCAGAATACCAGCATAGGAGCTCTCCATTTTATTCAGTGACAAATTAAGAACAGAGAAGGTCAAAACATGACATCATTCAAAATACAGCATTGACTAAGTGTAATTAAATAATCTCCAAGTACTACCCCACCCCAGTACCTTCCATTCATTCAATCAATTACAAAGTCCCTGTTCTAAATACTACTCCACCCCTAGGCTGTACCTTCATTTAGTCCACCACAAAGCCCTTCTTCTCAAATGGAGATTAGTTTCCAAACATAAGTAAAGTACATTCATTTGTTCAACCATAGAACACAAAAAGGTCAAAAGCTCCCCACCCCTGGATCACAATTGACTCTACCCCAGAGTTACATCAAGTTTAAGCACAGCACTTAATACCCAAATGGAGGTCTTTTCTTCATCTTGACAGGAGGCAAGTTCTCAGCAATCTTAGTTCCTGGGGAGACAAGGCTTAGCAAGGCCACAAGATACATTGCCAGTCTCTTCATTAATTCATCCTCTGTCTGCAGAACAGTCCTAGAACCCCTGAAAACATTAGCAAAACCTTCTCCCAGGATTTCTGTAAACATACAACAAGAAAATCCTTCTTCAGGGCTTCTGAACCAACAGAAAGGCTCCCAGACTCCTGCAACAACAGCACTGTCCTTCGCCAGTGGACAGTATTCACTCTCTGTCTGCAGGACAATCTCAGGAGCTCTTAGCCAACAGCCAGGTTCCAGGACTTCTTCAACAGGACTGTCTTTCACCAGTGGACAAATATGGCAAAAACAACATCAAAACAGACAGACAAAGCACCAGCAAACAGCCATGTCTCCTTAGTCCTTGGCAGCTCTGGGGGCAGGTCTCATAAGTCCAGGGCAATTCAAAGTAGCCCTCAGCAATCCTCTCAGTCTCTCTCTGTCTCCAGGAGGGTGCTGCTTCCAAAAAGTTCTTCTGCCTCTCTCTTGTCTCTCCAAATCTACGTCACCAGCTCCTCCCAGTTCAGGACTCTCTTTTCACATCAACAAGTCCATCCTACAGGTGGAATTAACAAGCTCTGGGTTTTAACACAATCAATTTGAAAACCAAGCCAATACAGGGGGATCTTTATATTCCATTACTATCACAGAGTTACATCTTCAGGTTCCATTCAGTAAAACCTCCTGAATCACCTTATTCTTGATCCTGTTTCAACCCAGAGATCATGTAAAGGATTGAAAAACTTCTCCTTCAGATTTTATTCAATTCACCTCATTTTTTTCTCCTCTTCAAATCCAGTCTCTTTGCTCTTTCATTTACTAGTCCAAACTCCACCAAATCACCCATAAAACTTCTTTCTCCTTTCTCATCTCAGTTCTTTGATATTCTTCTGTTCCTTCTATAACCTTCACCTAGAGAAACTGGAAGTAGAATTAATTTCAAAATTCATTTTTATACCCGTTCAAGTTTCTTTTGTGGTTATCTGAAGGAAAATATTGAGGAACTATGACTTGTGATAGCTTCTAGGTGTGTATATGTTGTGAAAAAATGGTCATTATGGTGATTAGTTTTGTTTAATTGTTTTTCAATGATATAAAGAGAAGTATCACTGTGTCTGTATGTGCACATATGTGTGTAAAGAGACTTATAGAAAAAATGATAATAAATAAACAGACGATCAATAAAAATTTGTAAAATAGGAAAATAATAACTGACAAACCACAACTGAAACCCAATCATCTCATACCAAGTAAAATCCCTTTTTTACCTATATTGTACTAAAGTTCTCTATATAGTATATAGAGGAAAGGAGGCCAGAACACACACAAAGAACTTTTTGGCTCCTCTCCAAACAGTTTGAATAATGTAAATTAAAAGAGGAAAATAGTAGGAGAGTAGCAATATTTTCAGAAAAGCAAAAACCAATATGATAATGTGATGTTTTACTAGAAACATGGCATCAGTAATGATAACTGACAACTGTATAGACCTTACCAATTTTTTAATCATTTGATATATGAATTATATAATTTATTCCAAATTACAGATGAATAAAATGAGGCCCAGAGAGATTAAATGTCCCAAAGTCACTTAACCATAGCAAGATGGGGAATTTGAACACAGGTATTTTTTATTCCATTCTCAGAAATCTAGCCACTAGGGACGGCCAGGTAGCACAGCAAGTAAGAGCACTGGCTCCAGTGTTGAGAAGACCTGGAGATCGAATCCCGGGCTCAGACACTTAGCACCCACCCAGAAACACCTGGCTGTGCAACCTTGAGCAAGTTACTTAACCCCAATTGCTTAGGGGCGGCCAGGTGGCTCAGCAAGTAAGAGTACCCTCAGCAAGTAAGAGTACCGGCTCCAGTGTTGGGATGACCTGGAGATCAAATCCCGGGCTCAGACACTCAGCACCACACCCAGAAATAACTGGCCGTGTAACCTTGAGCAAGTTACTTAACCCTGATTGCTTAAAAAAAAAAAGAAATCTAGCCACTATTCTAAGTAAAGATTATGTACCTCTTTAGAATTTTGACCATAGTGACAAGAAAGTTCATACCTTTTTGATGTAGCTATAGACATAAACTAAATTCTGCTTCTATCCCTGAGGATCACAGATGGACACACAACATTGACGTAGGAGAATTGGGTTGTTTGATTTATTTAAGGAGTTTAATAACCTAGTTCTTAGTGTGTCAAAGCTCCAACATAAACTCTGCTGAATAAGGCTGTTCAAGCTTGTGAGTTTCAGCTGATAACTAATTATGTTATCCTGTTTGGAAAAAGAAGAGCACATTTCAAAGATGTGCTTGTAGGAGGAGGGAGGGAGGAGGGAAGATGGGAAGAAGGGAGAGAGAAAAAGACGGAGAGAAATATAGGAGACACACAGAAGGAGAGAGAGACAGAGAGAGACAGAGAGAGAGAGAGACAGAGAGAGAGAGACAGAGAGAGACAGAGAAAGAGAGAGAGAGAGAGTGAGAGAGAGAGAGAGAGAGAGAGAGAGAGAGAGAGAGAGAGAGAGAGAGAGAATATAAAAATCCTGAAAAGTAGATCTGAAACCCCAAGGTTTTTACATGTACCATTTGGAAAACCTGAAATTGTCTTAAGTGTTTTTTTTTCTTTTGGCATTCTTGCACATGTAAACACCATTATCTTTCATTTTCACTGCATATCTACACATAAGTGTTATTATGGGGAAAGAATGTTGGATTTGGAGTCTCAATGTCTAAATTTAATAATTTCAGAATAGTCACTGTAGGACTAAAGAAATTCAGTCCAGCTCTCTGATTTCACATTTTTCATCTGTCAAATGATGAAGTTTTAATAAATGATCTCTAATTCTCCTTTCAGTTCTATTAGTCTTTGGCCCCAAGTTTAGATAAAGTTTACTTGAAAAGCATATTTTTAATTTTTCTATTTATTAAAAATAATATCTCTCATGGTTAAACTTAGATAATAGATATAGAGAAATAATTGAACTTTAAGGCTGCCTATTGCAGTTCTCTCTTTGTAGAGTTGAGGAAACCAAATTTAAAATATGAAGGTATATCCCAAGGTCACATAGGTTAAGTGAGATAGACAGTATTTGGACCCACATCTTTCTCTCCAAATCCAGAATTCTTTCAACTGTGCTGCATTACCACCAAATAATCATTTAGTGGGTAAGTCCTTTGTCCCATGTATGTGTGTAGGTTATCTTCTTGGATGATAGACATTGTGAGAACCTGATTCCTTTTTAGGTTGGATAAACTTGCCAAGGTTTGTCCTCCCATCCTACAGCCTTGGAGTGATCAGTCTTTCATGTTAATACAAAGCATCAGAAATCAGTTTTGTGGTTGAGAAGTATATGACCTCCTTCAATGAAGATAAAGTTTCAGGGAAATCCCTATATTCAGAAGAATCCAAGGACTATCTTACAAAGCAATAAGGTATATTTAAAAGAATATTGGATTTGCTTTCAGGCAGCCCATTTTCAAATTCTATCTTTGCAAATTATTTTCTATATAAGAGGTGATAAACAGGGGAGATCTTAATCAATTTCATCAGAATCTATTCAGTGAAAGAAATTAAAGGGTATGGGCCTTTGGAAGAATGTGATGAATGCCTACCTACTGAATATAAGCATGCATAGGCATGCATACCTATGCCTCTGTCAAATGCTTCTCTAGGAAATTTATGAGTGCCCCCAGGTTTTTCCATAATTTTGGTTTAGAAAGTTCTCTTCTGGGATTTCTCTTCTCAACTGCCTATAAGTGCCTTAGACCTGGCATTTTCCCCATGAGTTTCTGTTGGGGCAGAGTGAAGAGATTTTTCAATATTCAGTTACAGTTCACTCTCCTGCATGCTAATCTGTCTGATGAAAGTGAAAAGCAGCAAAACTCATCTGCCAATTTGATATCACAATCTGCAGCATGCATAGACCTCTGGTATTTACGGGACCTTCAGTAATTTTTAAACTTGGATTCCTTCAGTTTTTGCATCTATAATATGAGTAAGTAAGATTACATGACCTCTAAGGTCCATAGTTCTCGTGCCTGGAATTCACTCCCTCTTCACTTTTGCCTCAGGCTTCCTAGCTTCTTTCAAGGCTCAATTCAAATGCTAACTTACATGGGGCCTTTTCTGTTGCCCCAGTTGCCAGGGTCTCTCCTGAAAATGATCTTGAAATTTTATATATAACCAAATATAAAATATATTCTGGCTAGATGGTAAAATATTTAACAATAAGGACTGTTTCACTTTGGTCTTTGTAACCCAGCACCTAGTTCCATTCCTGGAAGAGAGTAGGCATGTAACAAATTGTTGATATATTATTGATGACAAGTCAATAAATCCATCCACTAAAACTTGTAAAACTGCCTACTCTGTGCCAGACAATGAGCTAATGAACATCTGTGGGCATGATTTGGAGGGATTCTTTTTCTGGCATTAACTAGATGGCCTCTGAAGTCCATTCTGATTATGTTATTCTTTGAAAATTTCCTTTTTCAAAGTACATTCACCCTATCCTTTATTTAATATTTATACAAAAATCTGAGGGAGCTGATTATTAAGCCAAGGTGACATCTTTGGCATATCTAAATTTCATAAACCCAAGGGATTCTGGATGTTGTACTTCTCTGAAGAAATTTTACCACTGTTGTTCCCATAGCCATCTTCCCTGCTTCCAACTTCTGCCTGCATAATCTATCCTGTGTAAATTCAGCACTTAGAGAATTATATGATGGAAATTTTTTCTTCCATGTCAAACATCCACTTGAGAAAGTACAAATGTTCCTAATTTTCTTAATGCAATAGGATTAAAATTTGATACGGGCTTTCAAAATTCAACATTTTTAATACTCCCTACCTATTCAACTTTTATTCCTACTAATCACCAAATAACCATGTTTTTGCTCTAATTAAGGTTGGTTTTTTTCACTCTCCTTCATATAACAAACAAACAAAAAACAACATTTCCCAAAAGAAATGTGTTCAAGGGATTGATCAAACAATTTTAATCAGAAGAACTATAACTTCTGTTAGCCATATGGAAAAATTCTCCAAATCATTAACAATAAGAGATATATAAAGCAAAACAGTTTTGAGTTTTGCCTCATACCTTCCAAACTGGCAAAGGTGGGAATAGTCAATTTTTCTCCCTCCCTCCTTTCCCACCCCTCTTCAGAAAATCGCAGGCAGTTTGATACACTTTATATATATGCTACCATTTAAAAATATTTCCATGTTTGTCACAGTTGCAAAAAAAGAAACAAATCAAAAGGGAAAAAGCAGCTATGAGAAATAATAAAAATAATTTAAAATTTGAATTGAAAATTGAAAAATAAACATATTTCAAATCGTCTATCATTCTACTCATATCTACTATATCTACTCATTCACTTCTTTTTTCTTTTGTTCCTGGTAGCAGTTATCTCTATTCCCTAATAAGGTGACTGCATTGCCTATTTCTTCAATTTCATTCTCTTCCAATCCATTAAAGAATAAACTCTACCACTTATCCCATTGGTTTCATGGATTTCACTGTTTATGTCTCTACTAAACTTTTTTTTCCATCTCCCTATAAATATACTTATTTTTCTCCAGTCCTTTATAAAATGGGTATATGTAGGACCCTTTTGCTCCATGCGGCTTTTGTACCATGCATATACTTTTTAACTACTAAACTTCTCAAAAAAATTTACATTAGGAATGACAGAAAAAAATTAACTAACTGGGTATTGATAGTGAATATAAATAAGGAGATAATGAGTGCACAGTTACCTATCCTTAACAAATTTAAGTCACCTGTGGAGAGAGATGTCTACATTGAGAGAAAGAACTAGAAAGGACAGAGTTTGAATGCAGATTGAAGAGATATACCTTCTCTCTGTCTTTTTCTTGTTTGGTTTTGTTTCCTCTTTCCCATTGTTCATTCCATCCAGTGCAATCCTTCTTTATAACCTGGCTAATGTCTAATGCAAAACTATTTGCAGATCCTATACTTGATTGTATGCCACTATGGGGAGGGGGGGGGGAAGGGGAGGGCAGGGAGGAGGAGAAAATTTGAAATTCAAGGAATTGTGGAATTGAATCCTGTAAACTAAAAGTAAACAGACACATTAATTAAGACCAAAATATTAAAAAAATAAATTTAATTCACCTGGCTCATATAATCTATATGTTTGGATACTGAAAGACCTGGATATGGTCATTGCTTAGCAATTATGAGTGAGAAGTCAACACTTGTGTGAGACATAAGAGGGAAGACAAAATTGGAGAAGAGCAAATATCCCAATTTTTATAAAAAGGAGAACAGTCTGCTAATCATAGGCCAATGAACTTATTTTTCTTTAGAAAATAAACATATAATAGATCGTTGAGGTGGCTTTGAAAATCTAGTTTTGGAAGTCATCATAGCAAAGATTCATCATGTCTTCTTCGAAAATAGGTCATGCCAAACTCATGTGTTTCCGTCTTTCCTTCTTTCATTCAGAAATTCAGTTTTACAGTACAAGACTAAGAAGGAGTGTTAATAAGAGATTGTTTCATAAAAATACATGAGTTTATAGTAGCCTGCAAGTTCAATGTACCTCAGCAGTGTGATGTGACAGAAAAAAAAAAAGATTTTGATCTTGAGTTGCATTGAACACTAAAGGTTACCATAAAATGGAGGTGACAGGCCCAATTGTATTTCACCTTTGTCAGATGTCATCTGAAGTAATGTGTTCTGTTCTGTTTTACAGTTTAAGTAGCATATTTTTTCAGCTGGCAAGTGTCCAGAGAAGGGCAATCCAGATGGTGAAAAGCTTGGGATGTTTTCCAAATCTCAAAAATTGTGATTCTGTAAAAAGTTGGCTACAATTTACCTTTCCAAATTTAACATACATTACTCCCCTTTATACACTCTATGTTTGAATCAAAGTGGCCTACGAGTTGTTACTTATACATTTTATCCCACCTCCCACCTCCATACCTTTGGACAAGCTGTTGTATCATGTCTGGAATATTCTTACTGCTAACTTCCACCTTGGAGCATTTCTAATTTTCCTAAAACATAGCCATATGTCACCTAATAGAGGAAATGCTTCCTTATTCTCCCTGTTGCTAGTAATCTCTAAATTACTTACACACGCACACACACACACCACATATGTATATATGCATATGCACAGAAGAATGCACACATATACATACATTTACAGATATAAGTATACATACATATGTACGTTTATAAATAAATGTGTACATCTTTATGTATAAAGGAGTATATGTACATGCTGTATATCAATTGTCTGGTACATAGTAGACAATAATTTCTTGGTCAATTAAATTTTATTGAAATTGACTTGCCTAAAGACAAATGTATAGCAGATGAGATAGTTCTAGAAACCAAGTCTTTTTCACATTCAGTGATTTTTTATCACCACTATGCCATATGGAGTCATCTTGATTATGACTATATCCTAACATTCATAAGCTTTCTGAACTTTATTTTTGAAATATATTTATCTGGTAGATTTATGAAATCTCCCAGTTATCCTTGTGACAATTTTTAGCTCTGGGAATATTTTCATAGAAAATGGTAAACAAAACATTTTTTTTTATTTTAAAAGGTAAAGGAACATTATAATTAAATTATGAAGTCCTGTGCAAAAAAATAATAGTAGTACTGTCTATATTTATTAATACATATTTATGAATTTGAATCTATATGAAATATTTAACATACACATATATGTATATTTATACTTTTCATGTACGTGTAGCACCAAGCACCCTAGCATCCCCAGGATGGCTGGCAGCACAGGTTCTTATATCTTCTTTTCTAAAGGAAAGCAAATTATAATGGGTTATCATTCTTGATTTAATGAAACATATGCCATTTACCTAGTTCAGGGGAAAAAGGGTAAGCACCAGCTTCAGAGAATACAGAGGTTACAAACAGACAAAAAAAATACAGACAGAGAAACAGATCAGCAGACAGGCCTTCCAGCTGTCTGACCATTACATCCATACCTAGTTAGTTACCAGAGAGGGAAGCACCAGCATCTGGGTTTTCAAAGCTGGGGGCGGGGGGCTCAACGGCTGCCCAGAAACTCATCTGGTCAAATCACACAACTTTTCTCAAAGTGAGCCCCAAAGTAAAACTTCACATCAGGCTATATATAGCCTTCTACTGGATTAGGGAATGTCACTACCCTCTTGACCCACTGCCCAATCACAAAGTACCAAGGTGTGGGCCATCCAGAAAAACAAGCCTCCTATCACAGGCTCCATGTGACCACATTCAGTCTATTAGGGGCCGAGTATATTTTCAAATCAGTAAAGATTTGAAAGAATTGTAAGCCTATCAAAGTGCCAAGAGGCAGAGAAGATCTTCAGATTCCCATTCCCATAACATTATGTCATTGATATTTGTATCCATCTACATCATTTTCAATATTTACTCATCATCAATCTAGTCACCTATAATCTCTATGTTTGTATAGAAAACTATATATATAATATAAAGATATGCTATATGTTTTATTGACATTGTTATTATTTTGGTTATGTTATGATTTATTTTTCCCTCACTTAATAGTGCTTTATTTTTTTTCCAACTGAATGTAAAGATAGTATGCAAAATTCACTTTTATAAGATTGAATTCCAGGATTTTTTATCTCTCCCTCCTCTCCCCTCTCCTGAAGACACCATGAAATCTGATAGAGGTTATACAGGTATAATCATATTAAACATCTTTCCATATTAGTTATGTTGTGAAAAAAAATCAGAACAAAAGTGGAAAGTCATAGGAAAGAAAGAAACAAAACCAAATGGTATGCTTCTATCTGCATTCAGACTTTATAGATCTTTATCTGGATGTGGAAAGAATTTTCCATCATGAGTCTATTGTAATTATCTTGGATGATTATATTGCTAACAAGAGTCAAATCTAGGTCATTGCACAGGAGAGCTGCTATTTCACACAGTATTCTCATGCTTCTGCTCCCTTCATAAAACATCAATTCATGTAAGTCTTTCCAGGTTTTTCTGATATCTGCCTGCTCATCATTTCTTATAGCACAATAGTATTCTATGATATTCATATACCAGTGCTTGTTCAACCATTCCCTAATTGATGGGCATCCTGTCAAATTAAAAAGAACTGCTATAAATATTTTTGTACATGTGGTTTCTCCCCCACCCTTTTCTTTGATCTCTTTGGCATATAGACCTAGGAATGGTATTGCTGGATCAAAGGGTATGTACAGTTTGATTGCCCTTTGGGCATACTTCCAAATTGCTCCGCAGAACAGTTATATCAGTTCACAATGCCACCAATAATGCATTAGTGTTCCAATTTTCTGACATCTCCAATATTGATAATTTTCCTTTTTGTAATATTGACCAATCAGATAAGTGTGAGGTGGTGCCTCAGAGTTCTTTTGATTGCATTTCTCTAATCAATAGAGATTTAGAGCATTTTTATATATCTATAGTTAGCTTTAATTTCTTCATTTGAAAACTTCCTCTTAATATCTTTTGACTATTTATCAATTAGAGAATGACTTGTATTTTTATAAGTTTTAATAAGTTCTCTTTGTACTTGAGCAATGAGGCATTATCAGTGACAGTGACAGTGGCTTTAAAAATTATTTCTAAGCTTTCTCCATTATAATCTTGGTAACATTGGCTTTGTTTGTGTAAACTATTCAATTTAATGTAACCAAAATCATCCATTTTGCATTTCATAATGATCTCTATCTCTTTTTTGGTCATTAATTCTTCCCTTATTCATACATCTGACAGGTAAACTGTTCTTGGCTCTCCTAATTTGCTTATGATATGACTCTTTATATCTAAATCAAATAACCATTTTGACCTTAGCATGGTATATGGTGTAAGATGTTGGTCTATGCCTAGGTTCTGACATGCTATTTTCTAGTTTCTATGGATGTTTTTCATCAAATATTGAGTTCTTATTTGGGAAACTGGAGTTTGGGAATTTATCAAACACTAGATTACTATAGTTGTTGATGATTATGTCTTCTGTACCTGACCTGTTCCACTGATCCACCACTTTTTTTCTTAGCTACTACCAAGTAGTTTTGATGATTCCTTACTTATAATACAGTTTTAGATTTGGTATGGCTAGGCCACCTCACCTTGCAATTCTTTTCATTAATTCCCTTGATTTTCTGGAACTTTTGTTCTTCCTGATGAATTTTATTATTGTTTTTTTCTAGCTCTATAAAATATTTTGTTAGTTTGATTGTTATGGCACTGAATAAGTAATTACTTTAAATAGAATTGACATTTTTAGGTATATGAGTTTGGTCTACCAATGAACAATGATATTTTTCCAATTTTTCAAATGTGATTTCATTTGGGTGAAATGTTCCAGCTATTGAATTTACACCTTGTCTCAGTTCAAGTTTCTTTTGAAACTTGTATCAAGTAGGTTAAGAAACAGAACATGTGAACCCCATAACTTATGATCCATAGAACTCATGAAGTGGAGGAGCTAATGATCATATATAAGGAGAGGCCCAGGGCTAGAGACAGCATAACTGAGAAGAGGACTCTTGTGGTGGCAGAGTCAAGAAGGAGAAAACTTGTAGTGTCCTGGCACTCTGTTTGTCTGCTCTGTCTTTGTTGATGTTTGTTTGTGATACATTGTGCAAAAGCCCTGAGATATTACTGGAAGCCCTGAAAGAGAATTTTTTGGTTGTATGTTTACAGAAGTCCTGTAGAAGGGTTTTGGAGGGCCTGTGACTTTACTGATGATTTGTGCTGAATTCTTGGACATTGTTTGTGGATCTGTGTTGATTTCTATGTTGATAATTTGTGTTGAGTCCTCAGACCTTGTTGGTGGATCTGAGTTGATTACACAGGCAGAAAGTGAATTGATGATGGTGTCAGAAACATGCATGAATATTATAGTGGTTCTGTCAAATTTTGTGTTCCCAGAAATAGGAACTGTGAAGGATTTGAGGTAGACTGGAAACTGTGAACTTCAATATGGAATGGGAAATGGATAAAGAACTGCACAATGAGCTGGACAAGGAACTAGAAGTTGTGTTCCTTTGAACCCAGGTGACATATGGAGCTGGAACCATGGAAGAGGAACAATGAAAGCTGAGAACCAGCCTCAAGTCAAGTTGAAAGATGTCTTTGCTTGGATACTGTGTACTGACAGAGAAGATTATGATTCACTGTGACCTAGGGGTGGAGTACTTTGACTTTTGTACTTTATGTCCCTTAAGGAGGAGCATCCTTAAGGATGATTGAATGATTGAGTTACTAAATAATTACACTTTGTTCAAAACTATGTGACCATTTTCATGAAAACTATGTGGATATTTTAGTGATAAGTTGTTGAGTTGTGACATGTTGAAAGCTGTATTTTGATTTTCTGTCATAAGTTGGAACATTTATAATGCTATTCCTTGATTTTCTGTGAATGTTTTGCTCTGCTTTGTTATTGAATAAATAGAGTTTCCTATACAATGTAACAAGAACCTTGAAAGCTCTTCATGGTAGCAGTCCTCTGGAAAGCTGCTCATGCATGGCTTTACAACTGGTATGTCAGAGCTTGTGGCAGCTATGGAGAGGGAATCTTCCTGACAATTCTAAAGCAGAAAAGAGTGCCTGTGGTTACTCACAGACCAGACCATAGACCAGGATTGGAATCTTATTTGATTTACCTCTTATTTGATCATATCACCTTAGAAGAACTGAAAATTTATGGGTGTCCAGAAGGAACTTTTTCAACAGCTGTGCAAAACCCCAGAAATACAGAAGAGAGCACTCTCCATTCTGGAAGCAGAGAACTACATTGGCAAAGAGCTCAATACTCAAGTAATTGACTGAGGAAATGAACAAAGAAAGAAAAAAGTCAGACTATAGAATCTTAGTTTGGTCACAAAGAGGATCAAAACAACCAGAAGAAGACAACAAAGTCAAAGCTCCTGCCTCAAAAGCCTCCAAGAAAAACATGAATTGATTGCAGGACATGGAGGAGCTCACAAAGGATTATTAAAAAAAAATCAAGAAAGAGGAGAGTAAAAATTGGGAAGAGGAATGAGAGTGATGCAAGAAATCATGAATAAAGAGTCAACAGCTTGCTAAAGGAGCCCCCACCAAAATACTGAAGAAAATAACACATTAACAAATAGACTAACTCAAATGGTAAAAGAGATACAAAAAGCCAAGGAGAACAATAATGCCTTAAAGAGCAGAATTGGTGGGGGTGGAGCCAAGGTGGCTGAGTAGAAGCACAAATTTAATGTGAGCTACCACTCCAATCACTTCCAATACATTAAAAAAAATGACTTTAAACAAACGTTAGAGTTACAGAACCCTCAGAGTGACAGAGAGAAACAAATCTCCCACTGAAGGAAGCACAGCAGACAGAAAGGAAGGGTCTACCACACCAAGTTGGGAGCTGAAAGCAGTCCAGCATGCGACACATGGTTCCAGCCCAAGGGTGGCCCCAACTAGCTGACACTGGAGCAAACTTCAGGGGAGGGGAATATCATTAGTTGTGGTGGGTTCCAAA
The DNA here is from genome assembly GCF_028583685.1 of Petaurus breviceps papuanus. Classification (NCBI taxonomy): domain Eukaryota; kingdom Metazoa; phylum Chordata; class Mammalia; order Diprotodontia; family Petauridae; genus Petaurus; species Petaurus breviceps. The sequence continues at coordinate 3,859,136 of NW_027187309.1, forward strand.
CTTTTCAACCCATAAACACCAAAGACAAAGTAAAAGGTCAGTGTGAAACTCTGTGGGAATGGTGGGGGGGGGAGCTGGGGTGGCACTGAAGACTTCAGTCCAGCCCCTGCTCCTGGGGCAAGAAGAAGAGGAGATGCAGCAGCTGCAGCGGCCATGGCCTGGCTCTCTCAGGAGCTCCTGGCCTACAGATCATAGGGGGAACAAGCAACGATTCAGAGGGTAATCACTCATGTTTTAATTTGCTTGCATCTGGATCGCTGTCTTGGGTGGTGGTCCTGGGTGTGTGACCAGTGAGGCAGAAATTGTGGGGGCTGTAGAGAGGGCACCAAACTAATAGCTCTGGCAGCTGCAAAAACTCCATGAATTCGGGAAATAGATCTCTCCATTCTGGAAGCACAGTTCTACAGTAGCAAAGACCTCTAAAGCCAAGTAATTGGCTGGCAATAAGAGCAAGCAACAGAAGCACAAACAGAACATAGAATCCTTTTTTTTGTGGGGAAAAAGGATCAAGGCATGGAGTGGGAGGAAGAGAGTGAAGTCAGAACTCCTGCATAATAAGCCTCCAAGAAAAATATGAATTGTTTACAGACCATAAAGAAACTCGAAAGGATTTTGAAAATCAAATAAGAGAAATGAGAATGATGCAAGAAAATCATGAAAATCAAGTCAACAGCCTGCTAAAGGAGACCCCAAAATACACTGAAGAAAATAACACCTTAAAAAATAGACTAATGGGAGTAGAAGCAGGACCTCCCAACTGCGCAAGCTTCCACCTTCCACAATCCATAGGATGAGTTGAATATGAAAGGATGATATCTAAAAAATAAAATTAGGAGGTTAGAGAAGAATTTATTGGCAGGTGAAAGAGAAAGATAGATTAGGGTAAATTATCTCATATAAAAGAGGCAAGAAAAATCTGTTATAATCTAGGGGAAGGGCAAGAAGGTGAAAGGGAATGGGACAACCTGATTCTCATTGAATTTGGCTTCAGGAGGGAATAAAATACACAGTCAATTGGGTATCTTACTCTACATTAAAATAGAGGAGAAAGGTTTAAAAGGTGGGTGATAGAAGGGAGGGCAGATTGGGGGGAGAGGGTAGTTAGAAACAAACATTTTTGAAAAGAGATAGGGCCAAAGAAGAAAATAGAATAAGTGGGAGGTAAGATAGGATGGAGGAAAATATAAATAGTCTTTCATAATATAAGTACTATGGAAATGATTTGGGTTAGGTCATATGTACTATATATACATATATTTGTATATATATATACATATACATATGTATATATATATATAGTAAAAAAATCTGGAATTCAAAAATTTTTACATGCAACTGGAAAATAAAATATACAGGTACTGGGGTACAGAAACCCATCTTAACCTAGTAGCAAATTAGGGAGGAGATGGGGAAGGATACAAGGGAACAGATTGGGAGAAGGGGCCTTGAGTAGGCTTGCTATTTTGGTGTGGGGGTAGGAGAAAGATGGGGACAAAAAAATTGTAACTCAAAATCTCATGGAAATGAATGTTGAAAACTAAAAATAAATAAATATTTTAAAGCAGAATTTGCCAAACAGTAAAGGAAGTCTAAAACATTACTGAAAAAATAATAATTTTGTCAAAATTAGAATGGAGCAAATGGAAAATATTTTCTTCATGATAATAAAGATACTATAAAACAGAAGCAAAAGAATGAAGAAATAGAACACAATGTGAAATACTAATTGGAAACGCCACTGATCTGGAAAACAGATCCAGGAGAGATAATTTTTAAAAAAATATTGAACTACATGAAAGCCATGATAAAAAAGAGTATAGCCATCATCTTTCAAGACATTATCAAGAAAACCTGGGTTGAGTAGAACCAGGACCTCCCCACAGCTCCAGCTTCTACCTTCCCCAATCCATGTAAATAGGGGACTCTAAACAAACTTTGGAGCTGCAGAACCCACAAAATGACACAGAGAAGCTAACCTCCCACTGAGGACAGCCCGGCAGGCTGGCAGGAATCAGCCAGCATAGTGCAATGGGAGCCGAGCACAGCACAATGGGAGCCCAGCCACATGCCCTGGCTTTAGCCCCAGGGTGGGCCTGACCAGCCACCAGCCAGAGGGACTCCAGATCAGCCACAGCTGAGGCCCTTTCCAGATTTATCAACACATAGATGCAAAGGACAAAGTGAGAGGTCAGTGCAGTCTGGACTTTGGGACCAGTAAGTGGTAGTACGTGGCTTTTGCCTCCAAGGCGAGAAGCCACTGAGACACCACAGCTAGCCAGCGCCACATGGCACCTTCAGCTCCTGGACTGCAGAGTGTAGTGTGACCAAGTACCAGTCTGAGGGATAATCGCTCTTGCTTTAACCTGCTTGGATCTGGAATGCAGTCTAGGATGGAGGTCCTAGGGTGTCTGTCCAGCTTTCCAGAGCATGGGGAGGATTCAGAGAGGGCACCCATGTAATACCTCTGGCAAATGAGAAAACTCCAGCTTTGGGACAAAAGTTCCCCTGTCTGGTGGCAGAGTCCCACTGTGGCAAAAAGCCCAAGGGTCAAGTGACTGAGGGGTGACATGACCAAGCAAAGGAAACAAAGCAGACAAAAGATTCCAACATTAGACTCCTATTTTGGGGACAAAAAGGAGCAAAACATAGAACAGGAGGAAGACAGTGAAGTCAGAACTCCTGCACCAAAAGCTTTGAAGGAAAATATGAGCTGATTACAGTCCATAGAGGACCTTAAGAAGCAGATAAGAGAAGTGGAGGAAAAATTGGGAAGAGAAATGAGAACAATACAAAAAAGTTGTGAAATGAGAGTCAACAGCCTGACTGAGGAAACTTTAAAAAACAGACTGACACAAATGGCAAAAAGAGACTCAAAAAGGCAATGAGGAAAAGAATGATTTAAAAAACCAAATTTGCCAGATGGAAAAGGAATCTCAAAAGCTCAATGAGGAGAATTATGTCTTCAGTATTAGATTGGAGCAAATGGAAGCTAATGACTTTATGAGAAATCAAGATGCTGTTAAACAGATCCAAATAAATGAAAGAATAGAAGGCAATGTGAAATATCTCATGGGAAAACCACTGACCTGGAAAATAGATGCAGGAGAGATAATTTAAAAATTATTGGACTACCTGAAAGCCACGATCAAAGTAAGAAACTAGAAATCATCCTCCAGGAAGTTCTCAAAGAAAACTGCACTGATGTTTTAGAACCAGAGGGCAAAATAGAATTTGAAAGAATCCACCGATCACCTCCTGAAAAAGATCCCCAAAAGAAAACTCCTAGTAATATTTCAGCCAGTTCCAGAATTCCCAGATTAAGGAGAGAATATTACAATCAGCTAGTAAGAAACAATTTGAATATTGTGGAAACACAATCAGGATAACCCAGGATCTGGCAGTTTCTACACTGAGGGATCGAAGGCCTTGGAATATGATATTCCAGAGGTCAAAGGAGCTTGGATTAAAACCAAGATTCGCCTACCCACCAAAACTGAGTATCATGTTTCAGGGGAAAATATGGTCATTCTCTGGAATAGAGGACTTTCAAGCATTCTTGCTGAAAAAAAACAGAGTTGAACAGAAAATTTGACATTCAGATACAAGAAGCAAGAAAAGCATGAGAAGGTAAACAGGGAAAAGAAATCATAAGGAACTTATCAAAGTTGAACTATTAACATTCCTACATGAAAAAACAATGATTGTAACTGATGAAACTTTTCTCAGTAGTTGAAGGGAATATATATGTATGTATGTATGTATATATATATAGGTATATGGGCATATGAATATATATGTGAATGTGTGTATATATACTTACAGGTATACATAGATAGAGGGCACAGGCCCAATTTAACAGGAAGGGATGATTCTCAAAAGGTGAAGTTAAGAGGTGAGAGAGGGATATAATTAGAGGAGATGGGGAGAGACAGTATGGGGTAAATAATCTCATACAGAAGAGGCAAGGGAAAATGGTTACAATGGAGGGGAAGAATAGGAAGGCAAAAGGGAATGGGTCAACCTTATTCCCATTGAATTTGGCTTGGGGAGGGAATGAAATACACACTAAATAGGGTATCTAACCCTCCAGGAGAGTAGGGGGGGGGAGGGGATGAGAGGGGGATGATGGAATAGAGGGCAGGCTGGGGTGGAGGGAAGTTGGAAGCACCCACTTTTGAAAAGGGATGGAATCAAAGTAGAAAATAGAAGAAGTTGGAGGTGGGATAGGAGGGAGGGAAATATAGTGTGTCTTTTACAATATATCTACTATGTTATTGTTTTGCATTAGCCACACATGTACATCCTATACTGAACTGCTTATCTTCCCAGTAAGTGTAGGAGACAAGGGAGGTAGGGAGTGAACCTGGAATTCAACGTTTTAAAATCAAATATTCAAATATATATATATATATATATATATATATACTATTATTAATACTCTTTTACATGTAATTGGGAAATAAGATATACAGGCACTGGGGCATAGAGATCCACTGGAAAAGTTGAAAGTGGCATGGGAGAAAATATGGGAGAGAGCAGATTGGAGGAGGGGATATCCTGTAGGATTGCTATTTTGGGTTGTTAGGTAGGGGAAAAACAGGGAGAAAATTTGTAACTCAAAATCTGGCAGAAATAAATGTATATAAATGTAAAAAATATAGAAAAAAGAAAATCTACCCTTATGTTCTAGAACTAGAGGGTAACATAGAAATTGTAATAATTCACCAATTGTCTCTTGAAAAAGATTCCCCAAAGAAAACTCCTTGCAATAGTGGATCCAAATTCCAGATTTCCCATGTAAAGGAAAAGATACTACAAACCATCAGAAAGAAATAATTTGAGCATTGTGCAAACACAATCAGTATACCACAAGATCTAGCACCTTCTACATTAAGTGATCAAAGGGCTTGGAATATGATATTCTGGAATTCAGAGGAGTTAGGATTAAAACCAAGAGTCACCTATCCAGAAAAACTGAGTATAATACTTCATGGGAAAAATTAACATTCAATGAAATAGAGGACTTTCAGGCATTCTTGTTGAAAAGACCAGAGCTGAATAGAAAATTGACTTTTAAATACAGGAATCAAGAGAAACATGAAAAAGTAAACAGGAAAGAGAAATTATAAGGGACTTTTTAAATAGTTCAACTGTTTACATTCCTACTTGGAATGATATTATTTTGTAACTAATGAGACTTTCCTTAGTATTAGAGTAGTTGAAGGGAATATACATATATACATAAGTACACACATACATGCATACATACACATATATGTATATATGTGTGTATGTGTAGACAGAGGGTATATATTGGGAGGAGAAAGGAGAGACACAATAGGATAAATTAATTCACATAAAGGAGGCAAGAAAAAGCCATTACAATAGAGAGAAAAAATGGGTTTGTGAAATGGAATGTGTCAAACTTACTCTCATTGGATTTGGTTTAAGGAGGGAATAACATAAAAAACTCATTTGGGTATCTTACCCTACAGGAAAGTAGGGGGGAAGGTGCTAAGAGGGGGGATGATAGAAAAGAGGGCAGATAGGGGGAGGGGATAATAAGAAGCAATGCTTTTGTAAAGGGGCGGAGTCAAAGGAGTGAATAAAATAAATGGTGAGTGGGATAAGATTGGAGGAAATATAATTAATCTTACACAATATGACTACTATGGAAATGTTTTACATATCTACACATGTACAACCTATATTGAATTGCTTGTCTTCTCAATGGGGGTGGGTGAGGAGGGAAGAAGGGGGAGGATCAGGAACTCAAAGTTTTAAAAACAAATGTTAAAAATTGTTTTAATGTGCAACCAGGAAATAGATATACAGGCAATGAAGTATAGAACTTTATCTTTCCCTACAAGAAAGTAAGGGGGAAGAGTGTAAGGGGTGGGGGGGGGGGGGGGGAGTACATTAAAGGGAGGGTGGGGGAAGAGCCTGGAGGAAGGAATAATCAGTATGCATGCTATCTTGGGGTGGGGGATGGGGGAGAGCTAGGCAGAAAATTTGGAATTCAAAATCTTGTGGAAATGAAAGTTTAAAAATTAAAATAAATAGGGGAGGCTAGGTGTCACAGTGAATAGAGCACCAGGCCTGGAGTCAGGAGGACCTGAGTTCAAATCTGTCCTCAGTCACTTAACACTTACTAGCCGTGTGACCTTGGGCAAGTCACTTAACCCCAATTGCCCTGCCTTCCCCCCTCCAAAAGCAAAAAAAAAATTTAAAAACAATTAATTAATTAATTAATTCTGGGGGGGGGGGAAACCTGTTATAAATATTTTTGTACAAATGAGTCCTTTTCCAATTTTAATGATGTCTTTGGGATCCAGAAGTAGAAGTAGTATTTCTGTGTTAAGGGGTATACCCAGTCTTGTAGTCCTTTGGGCATAGTTCCAAATTGCTCTCCAGAATGGTTTGATCCATTCACAACTCCACCAACGATGCATTAGTGTTATAGTTTCCCCACATCTTCTCTTTGTAGTTTTCCTGTTTTATCATGTTCGATAAATAAGGTAGGTGTGATATAGTGCCTCACATTTCTTTTTTTTTTGATTTGCATTTCTCTAATCAATAGTGATTCAGAGCATTTTTTTTCGTATGACTATAGTTAGCTTTAATTGCATCATCTGAAATGTCCCTATTCATATTGTTCGATCATTTGTAAATTGGGGATGACTTGGATTCCTGGAAATTTGATTGTTTTCCATATATTTTGAAAATGAGGCTCCACTCTTCCAACATTTGTTCTGGGTTTCTATTTTATGGTTGTTTCAGTAGAATATGGAAGGGTGACAGCAATTTCCTGCTTACTCTACTATTCTTCATTCCTGGAATTTGGTTCTCTTGTGATTTAAAGGTAATATTTATGCAATGTGGGCATACACTCAAATATATACATAAAGATATACAAATGTGTATATATATGCACACATATGTATCTGTAAATCTTGCATCTGTATATCTATCTCTATACATGCATTTATGAATGTTATATATCCATACATACTCTGTGTAAACTATTTTTTTTTTGCCTGCCAAGTGGTAGACACTCAGTACATTCTTGTTGGATTAAATTAATTGAAAATGACTTGCCCAATGACATGGAACTATTAAAGTACACATTCACTTATAGAAAACAAGTCTTCCTCACATTCTGTGTCTTTTGACCCTATTATGCTATATAGAGCAAAGTGATTCCTGCTGTCTCCCAAGACTTTTGAGCTTTGTAACTTTATTGTTAGAAATATGTTTGTCAAGTGAATGTATGCAGTCCTTTAATTTCATTTTGGCAATTTTTAGCACTGGAATTTTTCTTAAAAGCAGCAGACAAAATTTGAAATTAAACATTATGTTAAATGTTAAAACACATTCATATTTAATTACTTAAGCATTCATGTGCAAAAAGAAATAAATGTTTAGTAGTTACTTATAAATAGTTCCAATTTGGAAATGTCAACATCAGATTTGAATTTGGCAAACATCTCTGACTTATTAAGGTAAGGGGCTTATTAATTCCTTCTTCTCATTTGAAAGCATAGTATTTCTATCACTGAAGGATTTAGCTTAAAGTCACCACTTGGCTATTGTCACTAGGATGTTAACTCTGGGAAAATAAGGCTTGTCTGATCTTTCAGATGCATCTGAATTCTCATCAAAGTGAAATGCATAGGGATTACAATGCCTTTATATTACAGACATTTTGGTCCAAGTTTATCTTCCTTTTATATTTCAGGAACTAACTACCTTCCATGGGTGTTAAGCAATCTATGTGACAAAAAAGGAAAAAAAAATACTCACATTTTATTTACATTGCAATTTTCCTCCTTCTTTTCTTCCTGTCCTCTTTAACTCCCTTTTCCTTTCCCTCCTTTTCTCCCTTCCTTTTTTCTTTCTCTATCCTCCCCTCTCTCTTTTCCATCCTTTCTCCCTTCTCTTCTTTCCATGCCTCATTCCTTCTTTCCTTCCTAACTTCTTTCCTTCCTTCCTGTAGCCTTCCTTGGAGAAGGTAGAAAAAGTCTCTCATACCTTTATGTGGGAATTTTATATTTACCTGATTCCTCAAAATGTTATTGAGCAATCACCATGTGCAAGTTTCTGTACAAGGTGTTATGGGATAGAGCTACAAAAAAAAAGACATAATCTGTTACTCTTTATGAGATCACATTCATGCTCAGGACTCATCTCTTTATCTAAAAAAAAGGATTATTTATTCTCCAAAATTATGTAGCACATGTCCTCAAGGAGCTTATAATATAATAAAGAATTGAAGCATAGCAGCTGAACAGAAAAAGGGAAAAGGAGAGAGACAGACAGAGAAAGAGAGACACAGAGACAGACACAGAAATACACACTAAGAGAATGGAGGTTATGAATTTCAAGATCAAATACTGAGAATTATAAGTTTACCTCTAGAATCTATTTGTTCCATTCATTAAGGTAAAAACAAAGAAACAAAACATAACTTCTGATGTTTAGAATGGATTGAGGATACTGGCCATTATTACTATTTGTGATCAGTGAAGGAGGACAAAAATTAACTCACCTCCAACCTTTTCCTATACCTGCAGGCATATTCAGCAGTTTTCCTCTGCCTTGTTAAGCTTTTTATTTTTTTTTTCATTTTGTCTCATATAAATTAAAACCACTCAGAAATACTCTGAAGCTTACATGTGTTAATTAATTGCATAAAAGGGAATGGGGGTGGATGGATAGAGGAAAAGTAAAGGCAGATAATTGTTTGGTATATCCAGAAAAACACAGAATGTAAGTTTAAATCTTTATATAAAACATCAAATTTCTACACACACACACACACACACACACACACACACACACACCAAACACACACCTTCAACAACTATGAACTGAACTGAAAGAAAATTTCATGTTTTTGATTAATTAACAATTTATATAAGCTCCCAAATAGTAGAAACCGCTAATTTGCATGACACAGGATCCTTTGATCCTAGTCTATAGTGTTATGATTTAGAAGGATTCAGTTAGCAGATGTGATACAAATACAAAGAATAACAGAGTCTTTTCTCATGATGACTTTATGTTATAATAGGAGCGATTAAAATTACATATTTATACAAGTATTTATTGCATAAATATAAATTAATAACACAAATATATAGCATGGGATATTTAGAGGGAAGATAATGATCATTGATATTATTAGGAATTCTTTGATTTAGAAAATAGTGCCAGAGATGACTCTTAAAGAAGAACAGTACTACATGAGGCATAGGTAAGGAAGACATGCATTCCAGTAATATAAGGTTGAATGAATGTTCAAAGATGAAAACTAAAGTATCTTTTGTAAGGAATAGAAAATAGCCTAGTTTGACTGAAATACAAAGTGCAGTGGGGACAATAATGTCCAATGAGTTTGAAAAGCTAAGATTGAGGCCAGATCATTTAGGTTTTCAAAGCTCAACATTTTATTTATTTATTTTTTATCTTAGAGGCAACAGGAAGCCACAAGTATTAGTTGAGGAAGGGAGTAAAATATTCAGAGATGAGTATAAGGAAAATTACTATGGTAACTGTATGTAGTATTGACTAGCCTGGGATTTGACTTGAGGCAAGAAGAACAATTAGAGGGTATTGTAATAATCTAGGTGAGAGGTACAAATGGTAGAATTAAAGTGGCAGCTATAGAAGGGATAGTATATGAGAGATAATTTTTAAGTTATAAAGAATGAGTTTTGGCAACAGAAAGTATATATATATATATATATGATAACAGGAAATGAGGAGTCCACAATAATGACTTTCTTGTGGAACCTAAGACAACTGAAAGTTGGAGCTACCTTTGACCAAAAAAGAGCAAATTTAAAGGGAAAAGGTTAGGGAAAAGGCAAATTCAATTTTAGACTTCTTGAGTCTTAAGGCAACTCCAGGTCATATTTAGTAAGTGACTGGTGATGTAGAATTGAAGTTCAGGGAAATGAGTAGAACTGTATAAGTAGATTGAATAGCTAAGTGGCAGAGTAGATAGAGTCCCAGGTATAGAGTCAGTAAGATCTGAGTTCAAATCTAGCCATTCAACATTTACTACTTGAGTAATTCTGGACAAGTTACTTAAACTCTCTTTTTTTCTTCATGTATAAAATGGAGATAATAATAGCACCTACCCCCTAGGGTTATCATAAGGATCAAATGACTTATTATTTTTGAAGCATTTAGTACTGTGCCTAGCAAATATCAAGCATCATACAAATGTTAGCCATTTTATCTAATAACCTGCATAAAATGAATACTATAAAAATGAGAACTGATGATATTAGAAAAAAAAGAGTCAGGAAAGAAGATGAGAAGAATGACCCTTGGGGATATAATGGTATAGGGGATTTGACAATCTTCCCTGCCCCTTGTATTGGCAAGCAAAAAAGTAGTTAACACCTTGTTTTAGCTATTTAATTATTTGGCACCTGTTTCAGTTCATGATTGTATCAAGTATTAAGAAACAGAATTTGTGAATCCCACAGTAGGAGAAACTTGCTGATGCAACAGGAAGGGGTGGGGCAGGGAGGATCTAATGAACATATATAAGGGAAGGCCCAGAATGGAGAGAGCAGAATTGAGAGCAGATCTGAGAACTGAGAAGAAAGGAGAAGAGAACTAAGAACCGAGAACTGAACTGAGAATTGAAAAGAATTGAGAAATGAGATGAGTGTAAAACTGGGAGGAGGCATGGCTGTGGTGCTGGTACTTTGTTTTGATGTTACTTTGTCAGATTTGTCTGCTGATAGAGGATGCTGCTGTGGTTGCAGAAGCCCTAGGACCTTACTGCTGGTTCAGAAGCCCTGAAAGAGGATTTTCTTGTTATATGTTTACAGAAGTCCTGGAGAATGGCCATGCTGATGTTTTCAGAGGTCCTGGGACTATGCTGATCATTTGTGTTGATTTTTCAGACCTTTTTCTTAGACCTAAAAAGAGTCTGGCTAAGAGAGGTCAGATATTGGAGTTGGTAGAGTTATGTGAATGATTTTGTTAAGAGGGCAGAAATGGGAATGTGTGACTACAGCAGGGAAGGAAGATTCTGATAAGAAGTTGAAGATTTGAGAGAAAAGTGATGGTTAAATACAAAATACACTGGAAAAGATACTAGCGGATTAGATCAAGTGTACATGTAGAGGAGGCCATGACAAAGAGAAGGGTCATCTTTTTTTTTATTTTTGCTTTTTGGAAGGTAGGGCAATTTGGGTTAAGTGACTTGCCCAAGATCACACAGCTATTTTTTGTTAAGTGTCTGAGGCCAGATTTGAACTCAGGTCCTCCTGACTCTAGGGCAGGTGCTCTATTCTCTGCACCACCTAGCTGCCCCTGAGAAGGTTCATCTTTATTTAAGAATTTGCAGCTCACTCAACTTTGCATCTATGCCTGGGCTTGCTTTCAACTCCATGGAAAAAGACTACCGTTCTGGATGCCCTTCTCCTTTCTAACTTGTTCTGGTGTATCATCTTCCCTCATTAGATTGTAAGCTCCTGGAGGACTGTCTTTTTTCTTATTTAAAAATGTGTTATGCACATATTTTTCTTGAAAAGTTGGTTATTCAACATTTATCAGCACACCTCTGACTAGATTATCATTTTTAGGCTTAATCTAATTATGTAAAGTTCAGTAAGTAAAAAACAAAAAAAAAAGTACTAAGTCCTATACCTAGATACCAAAAATCAATTTTACAAGTGTAATATGAAAGAGACATTGATATAAAATATGTATTATGAAAAAAAATCTAGGGGTTCAAGTGGACTACATATAATTCAACAATGTGATGTGGCAGATGAGTCTGGATTAAAAGGGTCAGAGCTCCCAAGAATTATCAAGTAATAGTTCTATACTCTGCCTTTGTTGTTTGTCATCATTCATCTGAAGTATTGTGTGCAGTTATTCATGCCATTGTTTTAGAAGTATGCTGATGAGAAATCAATTTCCATGAGTCAAGGTGGTGGAGTAAGCAGTAAATCACTATAGATCTCCCATATTGATCTCCAATTAAATATAAAATATTGCAACAAAACAAATCCTGGAACAATGAAGCCAGCAAAAAACAGGGTGGAACAATCTTTTTAGCCAGGGAAATTTGGAGGATTGGTTTTCAATAAAGGTACTTTTCATTCTAGTAAAAAGGGAGCTCAGTCCTGGACAGGAAATGTCCCAGAAAGCCAGAAGAAAGCCTCAGCTCAGCAAACCAATGATAGAGCCTGAGACTCACCTTGGTGAAACAAGCAAATACCAGCATTATCCCTCCTCCCACCCCTGCCCTGTCCCATCTCCCTCAGCATAGCAAGGGCAATCTGTGAACTGCAGCTCCTAGAACCACCACATGTTTCAGCATGTCTTCAGGGATATAGGCATCCTCCATTGCCAGACCTCCATGTGATTTAGCACAGCTCCCAGTGGTGAGGGGGTGGGTATTCTCTAGTGGGCTATACTCTATACTTCAATGTCACTCTGGGAGGGCAGGCATGTTCCAGTGGCTGGAACTCCACATTCTTCAGCACTGCCCAGGGCTATGGGGCAACCTTCAGTGTAGCCCTAGGGAAATGTAGAAAAACTCCACCAGACCTCAGCTCATGCCAGACTCCACTTTTATGATCCCAGTTCTTACTAGATAAGCTGCCAGTCCCCTACAGACTCCAGCAGCAACAGCCACACCCTATCTCATCCCCTCAATACAGCACCAGATACGAGGATTTCCAGTGGGCTTCATCATTATACCACTAGGTAAATGGCCAGGGCCTATAGCTCCTGGCACAAGAAACCTGATATGAAGGTCCTTCCACCTGGGAGGAGAGATCAAATTTAAAAGAAAGGGGAAAGGTAAAAAAAAAGCCCAAAGCAACAACAAAAAAGAAACTGATCATAGAAGCTTGTTATGGTGACAGGAAAGATCAAGATACAACTTAGAAGAGGATAACAATGTCAAAACACTTATAGGAAGAACCCCAAAGGAAAATGGGAAGGGGCCTCAAGTATACAAAGACATACGGAAGAACTCAAAAGAAAAGAAAAAGTGAAGCTTAAAAATCATATGAGGGATAGAAGAAAAAAAATGAAAAAGAAATGACAGTGATGTAAGAGAATTATTTTAAAAAACGAACAAGTTGAAAAACTGCTTTAAAAATAGAATTGGCCAAATGGAAAAGGATATGCAAAAATCCACTGAAGAAAACTCCTTTAAAAGTGAAGTTGGCCAAATGGAAAAGAAAGTACAAATGCTAATTGAGGAAAACAATACTTTATAAGTAAGAATTGGGCAAGTGGAAGCAAATGACTCTATGAGATATCAGAAATCAATCAAACACAATAAAAATAATGAAAAAATGGAAGAAAATATAAAATACCTCATGGGAAAAACAACTGATTAGGAAAATAGATCCAGGAGAGAACATATCAGAATCATTGAAATACCTGCAACCATAATCAATTTGGCAATATACAACACCCATTCCTATTAAAAAGGACTAGAAAGTCTTGGAATCAATGGAACCTTTCTTAAAATGATAAGTAGTTTCTATGTAAAACCAAGAGCAAGCATTATCTGAAATGAGGCTAAATTTTAAATTTTCCCAATAAGATCAGGAATGAAGCAATATTTTACTGGGAATTCTAATTGTAGCAAAAAGACAAGAAAATGAAATTTAAGTTATAAAAATAGGCAATGAAGAAGAAAATATATTTCTCTTTGAAGATAAAATGGTAGACTTAGGGATCCTAGAAATTCAACTAAAAATTAATTGAAACAACAATCAACTTTAGCAAAATTGCAGAACACAAGATAATTCCAAAATAAAGCATAAACATTTCCAAATACTAACAATAAATCTCAGCAAGAAGAGATAAAAAGAGACATTCCATTTAAAATAGTTGTAGCCAATATAAAATACTTCAATGTCTACCTATCAAAACCAACCTGGGGATTATATGAACACAATTGTAAAATATTTTCACATTAATAAATCAAAACTAAACAAGTGGAGAAGTAGTACTTGCTTATTTACAGGCTGAACCAATATAATGAAAATTATATTTCTACCTGTCAACTTGTTTATTCAGTGCTATGTCAATTGAACTACCAAAATTATTTTATAGAGTTAGAAAAATAACAACAAAATTCATCTGAAAGCATTAGAAGTAAAGATAACAAGGAAATCAATAGGAAAAAAAAGGAAAGTGTTAAGGATGGCAGCCTAGCAGTGCTATATTTCAAACCATATTAAAATGTAGTAATCATCAAAATAATATGACATTGGCTAAGAAATATAGTTGTGTATCAGTGGAAATGATTAGGCACATAATACATAATAAATGACCATAATAATATGGTGATTGATAAACCCAAATATAAAAGATTTCAAGCTAAGAACACAATATTTGACAAAAGTTTGCTGAGAAAACTGGAGAGTAGCTCGGCAGAAAATAGTCATAGACCAATATCTTTCACCGTATACCAGGATAAGTTAAAAATGAGTAATGATTTATGCATAAAGTGTAATATTATAGGTAAATTGTGGGACCATGGAAAAATATAGCTGTTAGACATATGGATAAGGGAAGAGTTTATGGCCAAATAAGAGAGAGAGGAGATTATGGAAAGGCAAAGTTTGCATACATGAAATTAAAGCATTTTTTCACCAAGATAAAGAGATAAAACAGAGAAAGAAAATGATAGACCAATCTCCCTCATGAATATAGATGCAAAAATTCTAAATAAAATACTAGCAAAAAGATAACAGCAACTTATCTCAAGAATAATACACTTTGATCAGGTAGGATTTATTCCAGGAAGGCAAGGATGGTTTAATATTAGGAAAACCATCAGTATAATTGATCAACAATAAAACTAGCAGAAACCAGAAACCACATGATCATCTCAATAGATGCAGAAAAGGCTTTTGACAAAATACAACATCCATTCCTATTAAAAACATTAGAAAGTATAAGAATAAATGGAGCCTTCCTTAAAATAATAGGTAGCATCTATTTAAAGCCATCAGCAAGTATTATATGTAATGGGGAGAAGCTAGAAGCATTTACCATAAGATCAGGGGTGAAACATGGGTGTCCACTATCACCCCTCTTATTCAAGCTGGTACTAGAAATGTTAGCAGTAGCAATTAGAGAAGTAAAAGAAATCAAATTAGGCAAAGAAGAGACAAAGCTATCACTCTTTGCAGATGATATGATGATATACTTAGATAATCCTAGAGAACCAAGTAAAAAACTATTTGAGACAATAAATAAATTTGGCAAAATAGCAGGATGTAAAATAAACCCACATAAATCCTTGGCATTCCTACATATTTGCAATGAAATTCAACAGCAAGAGATACAAAGAGGAATCCCATTTAAATTTATTGTAGACATTATAAAATATTTGGGAAACTACCTGCCAAAACAAACCCAGGACCTATATGACCACAACTACAAAACGCTTTTCACACAAATAAAGTCAGATCTAAATAATTAGAAAAATATCAATTGCTCGTGGCTGGGTCGAGCTAATATAATAAAAATGGCATTTTTACCTAAATTAAATTATATATTTAGTGCCATACCAATCAATTTACCAAAAAACTACTTTATAGAGCTAGAAAAAAAATGTAACAAAATTCATTTGGAAGAATAAACAGTCCAGAATATCAAGGGAATTAATGAAAAGAAATGCTAGGGAAAGTGGACTAGCTATACCAGATTTCAATCTGTATTATAAAGCTGCAGTCATCAAAAATACTTGGTACTGGCTAAGGAATAGAGGAGTGGATCAATGGAATAGATTAGGCACACAAGATTCAGAAGTCAATGACTATAGTAATCTATTGTTTGATAAACCCCCAAACCCTGGTTTTGGGGATAAGAACTCACTATTTGACAAAAACTGCTGGGAAAACTGGAATATAGTATGGCAGAAACTGGGCATAGACCATTATCTAACACCATATACCAAAATAAAGTCTAAATGGGTGCATGATCTAGGTATAAAGGTTAATACTGTAAGCAGTCTCATAAAACAAGGAATAGTTTACCTGTCAGATTTGTGGAGAGGGAAAGACTTTATGACTAAACAAGAATTAGAGAACATTATAAAATGTAAAATGGATAATTTTGACTACATAAAGTTGAAAAGCTTCTGTACAAACAAAGCCAATATAACCAAGATTAAGAGGGAGGTGGGAAATAGGGAAAGAATCTTTACAACCTATGTCTCTGACAAAGGACTCATTTCTAAAATATACAGAGAATTGCGTCAAATTTATAAGAATACAAGCCATTCCCCAATAGATAAATGGTCAAAGGATATGAACAGGCAGTTTTCAGAGAAAGAAATTAAAGATATCTATAAGCACATGAAGAAATTATCTAATTCACTATTGATTAGAGAAATGCAAATCAAAACAACTCTGAGGTACCAAATCTCACCAGTCAGATTGTCTAAGATGACAAAACAGGAAAATGACAAATGCTGGAGAGGATGTGGGTAAATTGGAACACTAATGCATTGCTGGTGGAGTTGTGAACTGATCCAACCTTTCTGGAGAGCAATCTGGAATTATGCCCAAAGGGCTATAAATACTTCATACCCTTTGATCCAGTAATGCCATTCCTAGGGTTATATCCCAAAGAGATCACAGAAATGGGCGAAAGACCCATATGTACAAAAATTTTCATAGCAGCTCTTTTTGTGGTAGCAAAGAATTGGAAATTAAGGGGGTGCCCATCAATTGGGGAATGGCTGAACAAGTTATGGTACATGCATGTTATGGAATACTATTGTGCTATAAGAAACAAGGAGCAGATGGTCTTCATACTTGCCTGGAGCGGCTCATACAAACCGATGCTGAGTGTGAAGAGCAGAACCAGAAGAAATTTGTACATAATTACAGACACAACGTATGTGTGATGACTAATTTTGATAGACTGTACTCTTCTCAGCAATGCAGTGATATAAGTCAATCCCAAAAGACTCATGATGGAGAGAAATATTTGCATTCAGAGAAAGAACTAGAAAGAATTAAGTTTATATCCAGGTGGATGCAAAATACCTGATCTTTTTCCTTCTCTTATTTGTTCTTATGTCCTCTTTACCATTTTTCATTCCAGCTTGTACAATCCGTCCTTATAACCTGACTAATGTATAATGTGAAAGTATTTACAGATCCTATACTTGACTATATGCTGCCATGGGGGGGAGGAGAAGGAGGGGGACAAAATGTGAAACTCAAGGTATTGTGGAATTGAATCCTGTAAACTAAAAGGAAACAAACAAATTAATTTAAAAAATAAAAAAAGAAATTAAAAAAGAAAATTAATATGGACTAAGAATATGAACAATTTTAAGAAGAATAAATCAAAGCTCCAAATAGTCCCATAAAATGTTCTAAATCAATACTGATTGGAAACAAGTAGAAAATACTTCTGAATATAAAAATGGAAATTAAAACCACTGAGATATCGTCTTGTGCCTAGCAGACTTTCTAACTTGGAAAAAAAAGAAAAAGACAAATGTTGAAGGGGACATGGAAAAAAAAAATCCCGACACTAATGAACTTTTAGTAGAGTTGTGAATTAGTCCAACTATTCCAAAGAACAATTGAAATTATGCCCAAATGATATAAAACTGCACATATCCTTTTATCCAACAATTCTACTACTATTCCTATATCCCAGTGAGATCAAGGGATCAAAGGAAAGGGGAAATGTCTGTTTGTATGAAATATTTAGAGCATCTCTTTTTGTGATGGCAAAACAAATTGAAATTATGAGGATTCCCATTAATTGGGGAATAGGTAAACAAGTTGTGGAATGATAATGTGATGGAATACCATTGTGTTCTAAGAAATAAAGAGCAGGGCAGTTTCAGAAAAACCTGAGCAGAAAATCTCACGTAAAGTGATACAAGCTGAAGCAATATTGTAAGGATTATCAAATGTGAAAGACTTAGCTACCCTGATGAAGACAATGATCCAAGACAATTACAAAGCACCCAAGATGAAAAATCCTTTCCACCTCCAGTGAGAGAAGTGATGAACTCTTAAAGCAGATCAAACTACATCTTTCTTCTACTTAAAAAAAACAAGTCACTTAGGGACCCATAGAGAGTAGAGATTGAAGTGGCGAGATATTTTAGTTAAGAAAAGCAAACAGGAAGGTATTACAATACTGCACGTGAAATGTTCTGAGGGTCTGAACTAGTTTGGTAGCTATGTAAATGGGAAGAAAAGATTACACATAAAACAGGTTGTAGAAACAGAAATGACAATATATTTGGGATAAGTAAGAGTAAAGAGTTTAGGATGACACTGAGATTCGGAACCAAGGTAACTGAAAGGATAGTGGTTTGTTCTTCTTTAATAGGGACAATTAGAAAGGGAGACAGCTGGAAGTAGTTGAATAAATAATATGTTAAAGTGTAAGATGCCTCAACATCAGCATATTAGGTGATTATTAGTTTGACAAATGAATATATTGTTAATTTCCTTTAAATAGTGGGCATCTTAGGTACATTTGCAATATGATTCCATTTAATCCATTTTGATCTGCGCATAACCACTTAGGAACATATCAACTATTTAAAATAAAGTATGCCTCACAGAGAATTTTCTTTTAGTTATTGTGAGTTTTATTATACCTCATCACTTCCAAGGACACAAGGAGTGCTTGATTATGCAATACTCAATTATCTACTTTTTTCTTAATTTCCTGACAAGAAATTTTTATTGGCTTAAGAAAGAAGAGATGTATGACCTGTTCCACAGAAAAAGTTCATATTTGGTATCTTATATATTTAATGCTACATCAAGCTGAAAAATGCTGTGCAATGTCTTTATGCCAATTCAGTGCATTCTTAATCTTCCCAGAGAAGCCAAGTATGCTACATAATCAGTTTTTTTTTTTTGTTCATTGAAGTAACTCTTCATCCAGATTACCTTTGATAATTAAAGCCCCACCATGTTTAAAGTTCATTAGTCCTAATGGTTAAAGCAGTAATATTTCAAGTTTAGTTTGGACCTTTCAATGACATCACTTTCTACTAATTTCCAAATGGAATATTGAATCATTTTATGTATTAACCCTCTGATCTCTATATATAACATGGCCAATTACTAGCTTCTAAAAAGTGTGAGGTACAGGTTTTTCTCTGATGGTTCTCTACTGTTAAATTGAAATAGATCTTTCAATCATATTGTTAGATACTCATGCCTGTATTTGGTTGTCATCATTAGCCATGATCCCTAGCAATTTAAGTAGACCTTGAACTTTTCCCACAGTCCATCTGCTCACTCTGTCACAAAGCAACCACCAACGCTCATAAGATCATAGAATCATAACATTAGAGACCATCCCATTTAAATAGTACCTGAACAACTCTACAATAATATCCCTAACAAGTTGTCATCTAACCTCTGCCTGAACATCTTGAATAAATGCACATACCCTTACTTTGTAAGTGTAGGAATCCATTTTTATATTGTTCTAATAGTAACTTCTGTTTATTTTCCCTTAGATCCAGTTGAAATACGCTTCTCCACAGGGTCTAAATACTGTCCTATGTGTAACTGTTAGAGCACAAGAGAGCAAATCTAATCTGTTTTTCAGATTACATCTCTGCAAATACTTAATGCAACAATCTAATACTAAAAGCAAAAATCATCTACCCCACCCCGAATAATAAATGTTTATCATCTGACTCTACAGAAAAAAAAATAAAAATGTGTAACAGGATACAGTCTTAAATTTAATTTCATCTACATTTTAAACATTTTCTCAATTATTTTTTAAAGTCTAGCTCTAGTCAATCATTCATAACAAAAAAATATCAAGCTGGTGGTTTGGGAGAATTACAGCTATCTGAGACAAAACTTCTGACACTAAAATTAAAAAAAAAATGTTTTCAAAAACTATGTCAGGGGCTGCTAGTTGGAGCAGTGAGTAAAGCACTGGCCCTGGACTCAGGAGTACCTGAGTTCACTTCTGGCCTCAGATACTTATCACCCACACAAAAACACTAGCCGTGTAATCTTGGGCAAGTAATTTAACCACAATTACCCTCCAAAAGGCATAAAACAAACAAATACACAAACAAAAAAAGCTAAGTCAGCTGGCTGTACCACACTCCTTCCTCCCCTTTCTGATGTTTTTCTTATTAAGCATCCCAAGTTCTTTTAGTCTCATGGCAAGACCTTGAAGTTTTTCATTATTCTGATTGATTTCCTCCAGCTCACTATCACTTATTAATGTTATTCCTAAAAATTACTACAACCCAAAGAACCCCATATTCTACTTATGATCTGATAGAAACAGAGCTCATTGGAACTATCATAATAACATTTATGGATACATTCCCTTAATATAACCAAACACTGTATTGGCTCTTCTGGGTATGATATGATATTGCTAAGTCATATTAATCTGATGTACATTAAAAGCCAGATTTTTTTCATACTTGTTCTCTAGCCATGGTTCTCCTCTCTAGGAGTAAAGAACTTGATTTTTTTTAACCAAAGTATAATTTTTATATTTATCCTCATTCAATTCAATCAAATCTTATAATGAGGAGGAGGATAGCTAGCATTTATCTGTTTAGCACATTAAGGTTTGCAAAGTCATTATGTCTGTCTGTCTGTCTGTCTGTATGTATGTATGTACTGTGATTCTAACAAAAACCTTGTGAAGTAGGTGTAATTATTACTCTCATTTTATAGATGAAGAAACTGAGGCTGAGGGAGATAAATGACTTCTGTAGGACCAATCGACTAGTAAGGGTCTGAGGCAAGATTTGAATTCAACTCTTCGTCAATCTAAGTCTAGCACTCTGTCTTCTGTGTCCTCTAGCTGTGTAGCTTTTCAAGAGCTTTAAATAATTCTGACACTGTCATTCTATATGTTAACTTTCTCTCCCATCTTTCTTTCATGTAAATTTCTTCCAAGTATGCCATCTATGCCTTCATCCAAGTTCTAGAATTATTAAACTTCACAGGGTTAAAGAATTATATTAGAGACTTCTTTCAAAGGGGACAATGAGCTATTAATGATGATACTTTGTATAGAATCATTCAACCAATTACAAATCCATAGAAGTATTCTACTATCTAGCCCATACTTATCTAACTTTTCATAAAAATAACATGAGGCTTTATTAAATTATTTCTAAATGCCAAAGTTATCTACACCTACAAGATTCCTCTTTTCTTGCCATGAATTTACTTTGCCAAAAAAGGAATTTTGAATTTTGTTTAAAATTACATCTTCATTGTGATTACCTCTTTTTTATATATTAGCATGTTTCCCCGATAATAAGACATTGTCTTATTAAATTTTTTGGATAGAAAAACACCAGAGGGCTTATTTTCAGGGGAGGGCTTATTTTAATGAACATTGACAGCAATTTTAATAAACAGGTAAATGTGAACAAAAAAATGTAACTTTATTCAATAATGAATTCAATAAAGAACAGGATGACGCGCTCGCTGCTGCAGCTCTGATTGGATGCAGCTCGGAGCGCGGCGTGCATTTCACCGGGGGGGAGGGGGACGGTGCATACAGAGGGTACCGTAATGTAGCGTGTAGCGCAGGGGATCACCTTCACTACAGTAGCAATCTCAATAGGGCTTATTTTCGGGGGAGGGCTTATTTTAGAGGAATCTTACACAGTAAGGGGAGGGCTTATTTTTGGGATAGGTCTTAGTATCGGGGAAACATGGTAGCTTACTATATCATTCATCATTAATTTTTCATTTAAAAATGAAGTGGGGTTCACTAGTCTATCACTGGAGGACTCTTTTCTGTGTATTTCAAAATTAATACACTTAATACACATTTACTGTCTGCCATGGACTGTGTTTATCAGAAGGTATGCAAATACAAACAAAACAAAACAAAACAAAACATCCCTGACCTCAAGTTTACATTATAGTAAATGGAGAAAACATATGGAACAATGGTGTCCAGGGAAGATTGTTTTTATCTGGTAAATCAAAGGGATGATCTGTGACACTCCACCCTTTTCCCATGAGCAATGTTAATATTGACTTGATTCATGTTCCTCAAGCAAAAAGTAAAACAAGGAGTGTGGAAGGAGGGAGAGGAATTCATGACAGAAGGGAAAATGACAAGAAAGGAGACCATTTCATTGACGATTTGATGGGATAAGAAGATAATCAGTTAGAATAGATCCATTTCTTTGGGTTGACTCATTTCTTATTCTGGACAATACAGCCCAAGGTGAAACTTGGAAAATTGGAAGAATTGCCCATTTCTTGTCTGTTAGTACCTTTTCATCTCTTTGAAATCCTGCATGGATGACTGGCTGTGTGACTTGGTAATCACATCTCCCAATTATTTTAGTTTTTGTTCTGTAACATAACATACCTGAACATAGTTGCTTTAATGTGGTGAGGACATCAGTTATGGATGCTGCTATATCTTCCATTTAAACCTTATTTATCCATTTTTTAATTTCCTTTAATATAAAACTTATCCTTATTATCATATAAAAATAAGCAAAATAAGGGTTTCATTATATTTTTTCCCTGTCATGTTTTATCATTGTCTTTTCTAGCATGGCTAGAGATCATACATCATTTAATTTTCATTGATTCAATATAGCTTAAAAATAAACAAACTTCTTCCCCTATTCAGTTTGCCAAATATTGATCACTGGAATCAGTTTTTTGTGAACTTTAGGATTCATGCTACTGTTCTGGTAGGATTAGGCTACATTTTTGTGTTCACTTTTAACTGTATCCCCTAGCTTTCATCTAATTTATGAGAAACCTTGTTGGTTGAAGAGTTTCCTATGAATCTACAATGATCTGCTTTTTAAAATATTCCTTTTTATATTTCATAAGAATTATTTCTCAGACTTCTAGGAGTCAAAATAGCAGAATCAGCATTGATTCACTATCACTCTTCCTTATTGACATCTGAAAAAAAAAACTCAGAAAACAGTGCTCCAGGAAAAATCCTGGAACATAATGAAACAGTGGAAATATTGGGTGAAGCAGTCTTTTAGCCCAGGAAACTAAGGAAATCACCAAGAAAGGTCCATATCACTTGGGTAAAAGGGAATCACATTCCAGGACAGGAAGCATTTCATCAAGCCAATAACAAGCCCCACCTCAACAAACCAGTGGAACAACCTGAGCCCCAGGGTGATGGAGAAGGCAAATGCAAACACTGGGAAATCTCTGTGCCCTAGAATAACCAGAGTAACTAGCAGACTCCAGCTTAGAGAACCATCCTGTGTGCTGATGTAGCCCTGGGCAGTGAGGCGAGGCATCCCCTGGTGGATGGACTTACTCATACTTGAGTGCAGCCCAAGGTGGTCAGGTGTCCTCTAGCAGCAGAACTCCTTATGCTGTAGCACAGCCCATAGCAGGCAGGCAGCCTCCAGTGGCCAGACCACCACATGCTTTAGTGTAGCCCCAGGTAAATATAGAAAATCCCACCTGGCCTAAGCATATGCCATACACCACCACTAGGACCCCATCTCAACACCAGGTAAGGTGCCAGACACCTACAGCCCCAAGTTGCCAGAATCTAAGGCCCCAGCAACAAAATCAGTAACAAAGCCACTGGATACAAGCACAGAAATCTTGGGATTGTCCTCCCTGTGGTCCAGCAGGAGAGCTCAACTTTAAAAGCCAAGAATAGGCAAAAAATAAAGAAGCCAAAAAGAAATTTACCATTGAGAATTACTGTGGTTACAGGGAAGGTCAAATCACAAACTCTGAAGAGGACAGCATTGCCAATATACCTACATCCAAAACCTCAGAGGGGAATATTGTTTGGTTTCAAGCCCAAAAGCCCTTCTTGGAAAAACTCAAAATGATTTTAAAATTTAAATAAGAGAAGAAGAACAATTGGGAAAAGAAATGAGATGTATGGAAAAGAGAGACAACAGGTTAGAAAAGGAAGGACTAAAATAGACTGAAGAATACAACTCCTTAAAAATTATAATTGGACAAATGTAAGCTAATGACTCTATGAGACAACAAGAATCAGTCAAGCAAAATCAAAAGAATGAAAAATTAGAACAAAATGCAAAATAACTCATTGGAAAAACAACTGACCTAGAAAATAAGTCCAAGAGAGATAACTTAAGAATTATTAGAGACATTGATATACATATACATGTGAATGCATATGCAAATATATGTATATATGTATGTGTGCCTCTTCCCAGATAAATTACTTGGTACATGTGCAAATATATAGATATAGATAAGACAGGTACATAGATATAGAGAGATATCTATAGATAGATATAGCTATAGATATACATATGCATGTATCTATCTATCTGTATAATGTATCTATTTATCTGTCATCACCTAATGTGGGGATAGCCTTTTACAAAACTTATAAATTTAAATAAAACATGATCTATGCCCTCATGGACCACATACATATATCCATATAAACTTTAGATCTGAACAAGAAATCAGAGATTATTTGGTCTATCTCCCCAATTTTACTCATATGAGGCTTAAAGGAACTGAGCTTCACACATGTAGTATAGAGCATATCCTTGACTGGAATTAAAGTCTCAACTTCAAATTCAATAATGTTCCCACTACAAGATATTACATAACATTGGCTATTAATGCCCCTAAGATTTTTCTTCCAACTTATTGGTAAAGAGGGATGAATATGCAAAGGTCAAATGAGAGAGAGAGAGAGAGAGAGAGAGAGAGAGAGAGAGAGAGAGAGAGACAGAGAGAGAGAGACAGAGAGAGACAGAGAGACAGAGAGAGAGAGAGAGAGAGAGAGAGAGAGAGAGAGAGAGAGAGAGAGATACACACACACACAGAGAGAGACATAAAGAGAGAGATTAAAATGTTAGGAATAAAATTCAAATAGTTTGTGAACAGAGACTTTGAGTTGTGTATAATAAGTTCAACTGTCTCATTTGATAGAAACACATTTGCTTAGTTACTGGCATAGTGAGAAAGGCAGGTTCATAAAACTATTCACTTATCAAGCTGAAATAGAGAGGATTTATTATTCATAGAAACGTTTCATCTCCATGGTTATATATTGTTAAATGACAGTATGTGTCCATTTTATTTGTCTTTTAAAAAGGATGATGACAAAGCACAAACACCTTCTCTCCTGACACCCACCCCACTGCTTGAGTAAAATTGAAACAAAAATATTCTTTGTGAGGGAGGTTTTCCCCAAACACCACTAAAATCCTGTTTCTTTAATAAGAAAGTTAGGATCACTGATCATGTAGGGAGGACAACAACTTTGCTGTTGATAAAGAAGCATAAGAAAGTCTCTAGAGTTCAGCCTTGGTAGAACAGAATTGCGTAAGTGAAGCTTTCAAAATGTTTTTTTTTTTTCATAGACTGAGATTACAACTAGGAGCATGAAGATAGTTGAAAGACATATTATTTCCACAATCCAAGGAGTAGTTTGAATTCCTAGATCCTGAGCCTGAGGCTTAGCACAGTGCCTGGCACACTGTCAACATTAAATAAATGGTTATTGACTAGCTTACTGACAAAAATGAAGGCATTGGGCCAGGCCCAATCTTAAGCCCATTCAGGCTCTAACATTCAGTCTCTGATCATTCTCAGCTGCATAGGATCTAGAGATGAAACAGGTTTATAATTAAAGGTTTCAAATGCTGTTTTAACAACATTGAAGTAGAGGGGGATAACTACAATTGCTCTGCAGGCAACAAAACCACAGCTGATTACATAAGATGTCAGTCATATATGATCACAAAGGAGAAGGACTAAGTTAACCTAAATATTTTCTCTGAGCAAAAATATTATTTCTTCCTAGGAAAATATCTCTGATAAAATGCAGCCTTATAATGCAATGCTCACCTCAGTTAAACAGGTGTTCCTATCTAGCTATCAGAAGTAGAATTAAAAAGCATGAAAATTCCGTCAGTGCAGGAGTGTCAATTATCCAGCATAAACAAGATGTGGAATTCTTTGCATGGTACAATATTAGCATGCAATGCTGACTTCAGTAAGTCCTCTAACTTTATTAATGTTTGCCTCTCAAAGCTAACAAAAATGATATCTGCAGAAAGATGAGCTTCCCCTTAGAAGTTAAAGCTGAAAAATGACTTGATGTTGAAAGGAAGCAATTTTACATCTGTTGCAAGAAGAAATTACCTAACAATTGGAACTATCCAAATATTGAATGGTTTGTCACCACACGCAAAGGAAATCAAGTGAGGGTTGTATATAATTGTATAACTACTTTTCAGATGTGTTGCAAAATGTTTAAGTTTGGTTTGGCACATGTTCACATTACCAAAGATGGAGTCACCCATATAAGAGGTACTAGGTACTGTTTCTGTGAGATAGTAGAATTTGGCACATATGTGGACATTCTGTGTTAGCCTATCACATTGCTGGGATCAGTCTCTTTTCACTGACAGCATAGCATGAATTGGCTTCTTTCTAAGTCTGCCTCAGTAAGCATAGCTCTGACTTACTATCATTCTATCTGGAGTGCTCACTCATAACATGTGAACCCATGTACTAAGGGAGACATGCATGACACACACATCCTTTTAGACCATCTGACCCTAAGATGAGTTTTGCTCTTATTTTTTTTTCCTTTATATTTTCAAGTGCAAGAAGTGAAGTCTTTGATAGTACAATGTGTTAAAAGTCATATAGTAGTCCAAGTGAAAAAAAAAACAAAACCCAAATTCACTCTCTCCACCTTGAGACTTTCAACATTTTTCCTCTTTAGTCACCATTAGGAAAAGATGAAGATGGATCGCCCTATCACTGTCTTTTTGCACACTGAGTTTTCACTCAAGAGCCAATAAAAGGCTTTACTTCTCCCCTCAGTAAATAGACAGGAGATAATCACAGATTACCTATACATGACCTGAACAAAAGAGTAGGGTCCCTCCATTACACAATTATAGAAGTAAGCTCAACAAATCTACCTTGTGGTTTGGTATTAGGTAAAGCTAATTGCAAATGCTCTGAGGATTTGAACCTCAGTACATAATCCCTAGTTACAAGTGAATGGAAAACAATATTCTCTAAG
Organism: Petaurus breviceps papuanus; assembly: GCF_028583685.1. Taxonomy (NCBI): domain Eukaryota; kingdom Metazoa; phylum Chordata; class Mammalia; order Diprotodontia; family Petauridae; genus Petaurus; species Petaurus breviceps. The sequence continues at coordinate 3,886,184 of NW_027187309.1, forward strand.
TATAAAAAGCCTCCATTATAATATTGTCTTTGAACATGTAGATTAGGATTTACCATGCTTATAATCAATCCAGGCCATCCCCACCAAATGCATGTATTCAAACAGATATATTCTAATATAATAGTTTATTACAAGACTGGTAATCATCTTCTCACCTAGAGACATGATAGAATGTCATGTTCTATTGACTGTAACAAACATGGGCACTACTTTACCAAATTCCTCTCTTTAAACTCCAAATATTTTATTTGAGGGGATATGATCCCTGCTCTTTATGATTGACTTTGTCCTAAAATACAGGAATAATAATCAATTATTTAATCAATCAACATGTTTGTTAAGAATAACTGTGAACCGGAGACAAAGATAAATAATAGGATATAACCATTACATACAAAGAGCTAACATTATAATGAAGGAGAAAAATAGTATATATTTAAATTTATATAGAATAAATATAAAGATGAAAATGGAAATACCAAGTAGTTCAATTCAAAATAGTTTGGAAAGGTGGACACTAGCGTTTGGGGGGAAATGTTAAAGGCTTCACACAGAATTTGGTTGTTGAGTTTTGTCTTGAAGGAAAAGAAAGATTCTCTGTCGTGAAAGAAAAGATGAAGTGAATTCTAGACATGAAATGGACAGTATAGAGACAGGTGATATAGTATCATTTATGATGAACAGAGAGAAGGATAACTTTGATGGATCAAAGTGTTGGAGAGAGGATAATATATGTGTCTACAAAATTAAACTGGAACAAGACTGTGAAGGAATTTAAAGCTAAACAGGGAGTTTAGGTTCAAAGAGGCTACCCTAGAGGGAGCCACTAGAGTTTAATGAAGCAGAGAATTAAATGATCATTTAAGGAAAATCACTTTGGCAATGATGTGGAAGATGAACTGAGATTAGGAAAGACTTGTGGAAGGAAAAATTGGGAAGACATTGAAATATTCTAGGAAGAGGTGATAAAAATTTGAACCATTATTTTGGTTATGTGAGTGGAAAAGAGATACATGAAATATTGGATATAATTGTGTTTACTTCTACTGGGCAATATGTTCAATAATTATTACTAGGCTGATAGAAATTTTCATTGTCAATCAAAATAATTTTGCATTAATTCTTCCTTCAAATAATTGTCATAGGAAGTGAATATTTTGTAATATGTAATTAAGTCAACAAGGAATGTGTGTAACTGTTAAATATAATTTTCTTTGTGTAGAGTTCTAACCATGTCACTACCTGTCTCAACAAATTCCAGTGGTCAACTGATATGCTGTGATCAATATAAATTTATCAGTTTAACATTGATAACATTTCTTGACCCCTCCTATACACTATAATATAGCCAAACTGGAATGCTCTATTTGTAGCACTCTGTCCCCAACATTCATTCCTTTGTCCATATTATCTTCCATATATAGAAGACCTTCTCTCTTCATTTCCAGTTCTAGAATCACTAGGGCATCTAGATGGCACAGTGGATACAATATCTGTCCTGGAGTAGGGAAAACGTCTTCCTAAGTTCAAATCTGTCCTCAGACCCTTAAAAGCCATATGACCCTGTGCAAGTCACTTAACTCTTTGTCTCAGTTTCATCATGTATAAAATGAGCTAGAGAAGGAAATGGTAAACCATCCAGAATTTTTGCCAAGAAAACTCCTGGGTGGGGGTCACAATGTGTCTTCCATGACCGTAAATGATTGAACAAGAATTCCCAGTCTTCTTCAAGATAGAGTTCAAGCATCATATTTTTTTTAAAGCCATCGGGGTTAAGTAGCTTGCTCAAGTTTACACAGCCAGTTATTTCTTGGTGTGGTGCTAAGATCTGAACCCGGATTTGATCCCCAGGTCATCCCAACACTGGAGCCGGTGCTCTTACTCGCTGAGCCACCTGGCTGCCCCTAAGCAATTGGGGTTAAGTAACTTGCTCAAGGTTACACGGCCAGGTGTTTCTGGGTAGGTGCTAAGTGTTAGAGCCCAGATTTGATCCCCAGGTCATCCTGACACTGGAACCGGTGCTCTTACTCGCCGCGCTACCTGGCCGCCTGCAAGCATCATATTTTTATATGAAGTCTTTCCTAAATCCTCCATCCTAGTGCTTTCTTCCCCAAATTATCTTGTATATACTTTGTATATATCCAGGGGTATGCTGTTACATGTTTAACCAACTCTCTGGAAGCAAGTGAACCAACAAAAAGTATAGAAAAATACATCCTTTTAATTTTCATCTACATTAATAACATTTTCTCTATTACTTTCTTAATTCTATATAAACAAGAAAAACAATAAACCAGGACTTAAGTTCTGGTTTATAGCATTTGTCAAATTCCAAGATCTAAAAACTTACTCTTAAAATTTGATAATCCACTCTCTGGTGCTGGACTAAATTCCCTCTAGCCCACCTGTGTATATCTATATCTGTATATATTATATCTTCCATCTAAGATTTCCACTTCCTTGAGAAGAAGATCCTTATTTTACTTTTGATTTTCTTTTCTCAACACAATGTTAATAAGATAGCACATACATATTAAATTCTTACTGATTGATTCATTAATTTTTCCCAATGAAAATTCTCAGAATTAAAACCCTAAAGAAGTTTAGACATTAATCCAATCTTTTTATTCAATTGAACAAGGATATATTGAGCACCTACTATATGTAAGACAAACACTTTTTACAGATCTGTTTTCCCTCTATGGGCCCTTAAAAACGGATGAGTATATTTCCATACATTTATTTTTTTTTTAGTTCTGGTTTGCGGAATGAAAGAACATTGCTAGAATGCCTTAGGGGAAGAATAATTTCGTATGTTGGGAAATATGTTCTCTGGAGTTCAAACCTACAAAACTTTTCTCCTTCTGTGAGATAAAAATAATTTCAAGGAACTTTCTATTGTGACATACAACATTTAACACATTAACACACACACAGAATTTGGATTATTTTTGTTAATGAATAGTGGTGACTGAAACACAGCTATTTTATAACAGAAACAAGCCAGCCTAAATTCCCTGGTACCAGCCAAATACAATGCCCTTGACATCAATATATACATAATGGACTTCATGCATATCATTAGTAAATTAATTAGTTTTTCCCTAAGCCTTTTCAAGTCATACTCTTGAAAATATTTCAAGTTTAAATTCTTCTGCTGATATATTTTCTGAATGAAAAATATTCTATGAATTTATGAGTTTGACCCATTTACAATTCACAATATGTTCTTTTCTTTTCTTTTATTATTTTTTGAGGGTGGAAGACAGGGCAATTGGGGTTAAGCGACTTGCTCAAGGTCACATGGCTAGTAATTTTTAAGTGTCTGAGGCTGTAATTTAACTCAGGTTCTCTTGACTCCAGGGCCAGTGCTCTATTCATTGTGCCACCTAGCCACTCCTGCTTATGTTCTTTTGGGAGTTTTTAGCATTTCCAATATAAAGGAAGAAAATAGATGGAAAAAACAGGTGTTTTTCAATTATTGATTCACAATTACCTTTTTGCATAAATGTATAGATTATTTTCTTTGCCTTACAAGGTCTTAAAAATGGAGAGCACATTTCATTACACTTGCTTTTGTAGTTCTGAGTAGCCAAGAGAAGGAACATTGTTTGGGTTTCTTAGGTAAACAATCTTTTTTTGTCTTGGTGATATGTTCCCTAGGATTGATATGTAAAACATTTTTTTAGATGAAAAGCAAATTGAAGGAACTTCATTGAAAAGGTTTTCTTTTAAATGCTAAGCACATTTTTAATGGAAAGCAAAGTAGTATTTCAGTCCTTGTTTCAGCTAATCAAGTGCCTTTGAGGCTCACCTTTGTTTATCAAGTCTTTATTGGAAACAGTATACATTGTGTTGCCCTTAATAGGCCTAAAGGAGTTTGGAGACCTCCCCTGCCTTAAATAGACCTAAGGTCATCACATGTAGTTCACAGTGGGAGGAGCTTGCCAAAAGAGCAGAAACAGGAAGGATGGAACAGGAAGGAGCAGAGCAGATAAAAGAGTGAACATGAGCTGGGATTAAGCAGAAATGAGAGCAAGAATGCTTGTGATTTAGGCACTCTATAGCACTCTGTCTGTTAGTCTGTCACACAAAAACTTTGTTTTTATACAGAAGACCTGAAAGAGGACTTTACTGCTGATCCAGAAGCCTTGAGAGAGGGCTTTACTTGCTGTTTCCTGAAGTCCTAAAAGAAGGCTTTACTGCTGTTTACATAACTCCAGGGACTTTACTGCTGATTTGTGTTTGATTTCTCAGATAGAAGCTTTGTCCATTTGTTTGTGATACTTTGTCAGAAAGTGAATTGAGATGATATTGCCAGCAATGTGTGTATTGTTGTGGCTCTGTTAAGCTTTGCATACTTTGAAACAGATACTTTGAAGAGCTGTCTCTGTAAGCTGAGGTGTGAAACAGGAGTGGAGAGTTGCCTAAATGTGAGTCCCGGCAAGGGCTGGGAGCAGTCACCCAGTGGAAGAAGAGTCATGGGGTTTGGAAGCCAATCTTGAGTCAAAATGAAAGAGAACTTTACTTGGGTACTCGGTAGTGATTGATGATATTGTAGCTTACTGTGACCTAGTAGTGGATGACCTGTGTACTTCCCACTACCCCTTAAGGATGATTGGAAGTTAGCTTTGAATCAAGATGAAAGCATACTTTAGATGAGTACTTTATATTGATTGAGGAGATTGTGACTTACTGAATGAAATGTTTTGTTTAAGACTATGTGGCCAACTTAGTAAGAAGTTATTATGTTATATTGCTGTGAATGTTGTGCTTAAGTTTCTTGAATGTTTTCCTTTAGTTTATTGCTGAATAAATAGAGAGTTCACTATACTATGCAGCTAGATCCTTAAAGTTCTTCACAGCAGCAGTCCTCAGGAGAGCTGCTGGTGATTGACTTTACAACACTAGACAAAGATACAGATCTGAGTCACTCCCCTGTTAAGATTCTTCAGTGCAATATCATTGCCCCTATAATAAAATAAAAACTCAGATTGGTGTTTAAGACTCTCTACAATGTGATTCTAGCAACCTTCCTATCCAGACTTAACATTAATCACTTATATGCATTTCATATGCTAGTCAAAATGTCCTACTTCCTGAACACAGGATTCCATATTCCACCTCCGTATCTTTGCACAGTTTGTTTCACACTCCTAGAATATATCCTCCCCTCTTCCCACCTCATTGCTCTTGGATCCTAAGCTTTATATAAGGTTCAAATTAGGTAACATATTCTAGTAGAAGCATTTCTGATTCTCATTTTTGTTTCCACTCTCACCTTACTCAAATTGACTTTGACTGTTTAAATACTGTATCCATACAATAAAATGTAAGCTCCTTTGAGTGCAAAGAGAGTTGTTTTTTAGTTTTGTATTTTTATAATATAAAACAGTACATAATACTATGTACTTGCTAATTATAACATATATCAGTGGGCTACTATTTTGCCATTGCTTACCCATCTGAAAAATTAAATGCTATAGAACAAATCCACTTGCCAATGCTACAATTAAAACTGTAAGTGAATTATTATATTTTATTCAGAATTTAACATATTTCTTCATTATAAAACCCAGTATAGACATCTAGAATTAGTGACTTTTATAGACTATGGGAGAGTCATAAATGTGCAAATGTCCAACTTTCTGTAAAAGGACATTGAAGCTCTGTGAGATCAACTTACAAAGTTACACAAATAAAAAGAAAAAGAGGTAGGATTCAGATTCATGTCTTTTACATAATTATTAATTATATACATTATACATATTTGTATATAATACATTTTATTAATAAATTTAATTTTTCAAAAGCATTATAAACAATATGATGGACTGCAATTCTTTAATAATAACTAATGAGGGTTATTTTTAATAAAAATACAGAGGTAGAGAAATACAGAGGTAGAGAAAATGGTAAGAAATGATCATTATATTTTTGAAATTGAGATGAATGAAGAAGAAATAAAAGGCAGGTATATTGTTATATGCAACTTCTATTTCAAGATACTGGATTCAAAGAGTTTTTCCTCACATTTGTACTCTCCCACATAAAAAAAAAATAAGAACGATCACATGCATCAATGATATATGCGAAAGTTCAAGTCCAGGAGAGGTAATAAATTTTCAAGAGTGAATTCCTGAATGAAAAAAAAAAGATAAATGATTCTTTAAAAAAAAGTAGTATCATCCTATTGTTTATTTTTTCTTTTGTTTATTTTTAGTTTTCAATGTTCACTTTTGTAAGATTTTGAGTCTAAATTTTCCACCTTCCCCCAATACCCATCCCCAAGACATCTTGCAATCTGATATAGGCTATATATGTGTGGATATATTAAATGTATTTCCACATTAGTCATGTTGTAAAAAATAATAAGAACCAAAAGAAAAAACCATAATAAAGTAAACAAAACACACGAAAGAGAAATAATAGATCGCTTTGATGAGCATTCAAACACTTCACTCCTGTCTCTGAATGCAGATATTATTTTCTGTCTTTAGTGTTTTGCAACTCTCTTAGATCATTGGATTGTTGAGAAGATCTAAGTCTTTTAAAGTTGGTCATCCCACAATGTCGGTGTTACTATGTATAACATTTTCCAGGTTCTGCTCTCTTCACTTATCATCAGTGCATACATTCCTTTCTAATTTTTTTTTCCTCCTGAAATCTGCCTGCTCATCATTTCTTATGGAACAATAGTATTCCATTACATTCATATGCTGCAACTTGTTCAGCCATTCCCCAATAGATGGGCATCTTCTCAATTTATAGTTTTTTTGCTATCCACAAAAGAGCTGAGAGATATATATATATATGCACATATATGTATATATGCATATATACATATATGTACATATTTGTGTGTATGTATATATATATATAATGGACATGTGTGACATTTTCTCATTTCTATTATCTCTTTGGAATTCAGACCTAGGAGTGGTAATGCTGGATCAAAGGGTATGCACAGTTTTATAGCCCCTTGGGCATAGTTCCAAATTGCTGCCTATATGCTTGGATCAGTTTACAACTCCACCAACCATGTAGGGGTCATCCCATTCGAATTCACAGTTTTGATTACTGTGACTTTCTACTTCCTACACCCCCCCCCTTTTATGCTATTCTCTCTCATTTCTTCCTTTCCCTCCACACTAGTGTTTTGCTTCTGACCATAGCCTCCCTCAATCTGCCCTCCCGTCTATCAGCCCACTCCCTTTTCCTTCCCCTTTCCCCTCCTACTTCATATAGGGTAAGTTAGACTTTTATACATAAATGACTTTGCATGTCATCTCACTTTGAGCCAAATCTGATGACAGTAAACATCAAACAATTCTCAAATCCTCCCTTCTTTCCCTTTACTCTAATAGGTCTTTGTACCTATTCCTGTGATATCATTTACCCTTTTTTGTTTCTTCCTTTTCTCCCAATACTATCCTCTTTTTATACTTCTTAATTAAATATTTTTATCATCACATCAACATGAACTTATACCCACAATCTCTGTCTATGTATACTGCTTCTAAATATCACAATAAAGATACAATTCTCAAGAGCCACAAGTGCCTTCGCATGTGAGGATTTTTTTTTATCCTTATTGAATATTTTTTACCCCTATTGAATCTTTTTTTCCTTCTTGTTTGCCTTTTTAGGCTTCTCAAGTCTTGTATTTGAAGACTGAATTTTCTGTTCAGCTCTTCTTTTTTCATCAAGAAAGTTTGGAAGTTATCTATTTCATTGAACATGGACATCTCCTCCCCTTAAATATTATGCTCATTTTTGCTGGGTAGTTGATTATTGGTTTTAATCCAAGATCTTTTGCTTTCCAGAATATCATATTCCAAGTCCTCAGATTCTTTTCTGTCAAACTGCTAGGTCCTGTGAAATTCTCACTGTGGTTTCATGATATTTAAATTGTTTCTTTCTGGCTGCTTGCAGTATTTTCTCCTTGACCTGATAATTCTGGAATTTGGCTACGATACTCCTTTGATTCTTCATTTTGGGATTTCTTCCAGGAGTTGATTGGTGAATTCTTGCAAGGACTGTTTTACCCTCTGGTTCTAGGATCTCAGGTCAGTTTTCCTTGATAATTCCTAGAATGATGCAGTTCCAGGCTCTTTTATTCATCATGACTTCCATGTAGATCTCTCTCTTTCTCTCTCCATCTATCTATTACCTGATTAGATTCTCAGTCCTGGAATCAGGAAAACCTATTATAAATCCTGCCTCAGACACTCACTACTTTTGTGACCCTGGGCCAGGCACATATTTGCCTCAGTTTCTTCATCTATAAAATGAGCTGAGGAAAGAAATAACAAACCACTCCAGTATTTTTACCATGGGGTCATAAAGACTTGTGAATAACTTAAATAACTAAACAATAACAATACACATTCAAGTATATAATATATTTATGACCTTTTCCATTAATGCTTGATTACGTATGCATGTAAATATATATGTGTGTGTTTATTAATAGAAAAATATATAATATGCATATACTACATGGAGACATATATGTATATGTGTGTATATACCTGTGTCTTAATGGTAGCAATTAATACACATGTGTGTTACAAGTTAGAATTTATATAGGAGCAAGGTCCCATGTTTTGCATGATTTGTTTCCCCCACCCCACCATATAGTATGAAGGTGGGGCTTGAAGGGTGGCAGTATAGATATCTCTAGCCTCTTCTCCTCCCATTCTTCTACAGGAAAACTTTAATTCCTGCTAGGACTGAAGCAAGAAGTCAATGTGAACATAAGTATTGCCACTTTACTCTCCTTAGAGAGTATATCTCTCTAAAAGTATATATGTCTTCTCCCATAGATGTTGTTGATCTAAGTTAGGTTGTGATAAAGTTACATCTAACTTGTAATCACAGTTTCTTTATTAGACTGAAGGATAAATTCATGTTTTGTATCCACAATGACCCACTTTTTCATCAAGCAGCAGTTCCACAATGAATATACCTGACAATTTTCAAAGATTACCCATTTATCCAAATTGGCAGCAAAACAGAAATCATGGAAAATATACGTATGAAAATATATACCAGGAAATATAAAGTAAAGAAGTTCTCCCATTGAGAGAAAAATAACTTAACCCATAGAAAAACCTAGAACTATCATAAGGGAAAGTTCCCTGAAGACTCTAGGGCAACAAACTGGGGATCGGGACTTGATAGTGACTACCAATTCCTCTCATGTCTTCCCAGACTCTCTTCCTTCAGCAATCTGTAGTGGGCTTGGCCTTTTCTTTCTTCCTTTTCAAAGTTAGAAGTCAGTGCTCCCAAAAGCTTGAAAAAAAAAAAGACTCAAAGACATCTCAAAAAAATCTGAAGAGATTTAAGGTCTCCTCATTCACCATATCTGTCCTGTCACAGCCACAAGACATAGATCATCACAAAATAAGGGGATAGCTCCATACCAATGGGCTAGTAAACTGGGGTTACCTATATTAAAATATATACACATGTCTATGTGCAAAAATAAACTCCTGATTACTGCCCTATTGAACTTTACAATTCAGTAAAGTATGAAGCATATAATACAGATGCTGATGAAAGTCTGTTAGAGACATAAGTAGATTGTAATATTAATAAAGATTTGGAAGGGATAGAATGACCTGTGAGAATGCTTTAGTTTTGGTGGTAGCTTTGGGCTCTGAGAATATTTGGCCAGTCATAACTTTTTACCAGGATTCATGTTTGCTTCTGGGAAGCCAGATGCGTTAGTTTGAGGTCCAGAAGAGACAAAGTAGAATCTTATTGCAGCAGGTTCCTCTTGCTTCAATGTAGTAAGATAAAAAGAAATTTTAGGCTTTCTTTTAGTCTATTCCACCTATTTCAGTAGAAAAGTAGACCATGGGGCAGAGCATTTGAGTATCATAATAAAACCAGGGTTCTAATCCAACATTACATTTGTCAACTAGCAAAATCACTTGGCCTTTCTAGGACCCATTTCCTCCTTCAAAAATGAGGGACTGGAATAGATGACATTTTCTTATAGTTCTAAATTCTATGACAATGGAAGATAGTAACCAAGAATAAACAATATGTCTTGTACGTACAACAGATTTGAGGTAACTGGATGGGTTTTCATGAAGTTAAGAATGTTTTCTCTTTCTCTGTCTTTCCCTCTCTTACACACACACACACACACACACACACACACACACACACACACATACCGTGATGAAATAAATACACAGGGAGAGAGTTTCTGGGCAATTGATAATTTATTAATTAGGCTAGCCAGCAATCAATAAACTGAAGGTCAATTGTTGTTCATCAGTAACCAAAGATGCCAAGACTCTGGGCACCTTAAATTGAATGTGTGCTTCGACAGGGAACTACCCTGATAGGTGAAACTAAACTCTTATTGATAGACATTTAATGAGGACATGGGCTAAAAATCTTTAGCTCCTGCTGAGAATGTGACTTGCTAATGAGACACAGGCAGCTCCAGAAATCTGAACAGGGGAATCCATCTCTCTATATAACACTCTGGTTGTTTTTCATGTTCTGCATCATTCCAAACTCTAATGGAGGGGCACAAGGACAGGGACTCCTTTCTTAAGGGAAAGAATTCAACCAAATTGTGTATATTCTCATATCATTTATACTCTAAACAGAAGTTAGGTCTCCTAGTTGGATTGGGTCTTGTTCAAGATTGAAGAGCATGTTACTTGAGGAATAAGAAAAATGTCATCTATCAGGACAGGTCCTTTAGATACTCTTTTTAAGAAGAGCTAGATTTTAATGAGAAAAATGGGGAGAAAAATCTTGATCCTATTTTAATTATTGGTTTGTAATGTAATAGTAAAATAATAATTTATCACACACTAATACCACCACCACTATGAAAGTATATATTTATTCTCCATTTTTCCTTTGCACCCCAACTTTTGAGGTAGTCATCAATGCATTATCAGAGCAAGGCATGTACACTGAATGTAGTCATTTTGATTCCTTTTAAAGTTTCATGGATCTTTTGGAGGGAAGAGAAGATGGGAGAAGAGAAAGAGAGAATTATAAGGTGTAGGGAGCAATAAGTAAAGAAAAGCAAAGGAAAAGAAAGCATAAAGGAGGAAAATTAAGGAAAAATATGTCAGACTAACATATGGTCTAATGATTTCTGGCTGTTGCTAAATCATGCAATCTTCAATCTGGTCATCCACCTCATACATCTTTAACTAGAATTCTTCCACTTCCAGGCCTATCCCTGCAGGGCTGGGACTGGAAAGAGCAAGGTAAGAATCAAATGCAGGGCCCCTGTCTCGGACAGCAGATACTCCTGGGACTACCACTCCATAGCCCAGAAATTTTAAAAAGCCCCTATCAGGACTTCCAAGGACCAGGATGACAGAGGGAACCCTGGCTGCTCCAACCCCATACCTATGACCCTGAAAACATAGTAACTATTGCCCTAGGGCAAAACCCTAAACAGTAAAGACTTGGGAACCCTAGAGGAAGGGCATGGCTAGGGCACTGCCTCAAAATGGGTAGAAAGCAGACTACAAAGATTCTGGAGTCCTACTATCCTCAGAGGGAGGAATCAAACTCAGAGGGACACAATGTGGACTTCACACCCACAACTGAAACATCTACACGGAAAGGATCCCAAGCACAGAAAGCTCTCCTAGATTTGAAAAACAAAAGAGAGATAGAAGACAAAATGAATAATTTTTAAACTCAAAATTACAGAATTATAAAACCATTATAATGAAGAAAACAGCTCCTTAAAAAGAAAAGTATATTATATGGAAAAGGAGCTCTAAAAACTAACCATGGAAAACAATTCGCTAAAAACTAGAATCAACCAAATTAAAGCAAATATCTGTATAAGGAACCAAGAATTAGTCAAACAAAACACAAAGAATGGAAAATTAGAAAAAGAGGTAAAATATCTCAATGGAAAAATAACTGACCTGGAAAACAGATCCAGGAGAGATAATCTGAGAAGCATAGACCAACCAGAAAATCATGATGAAAAAAAAATGAGCCTCGACAACATTCTCCAAGAGCTCATTAAGGAAAATTTCCCTGAGATACTAGAACCTGAGGGTAAAATAGAAATTGAGAGAATATACCGGACACCTCCTGAAAGAGATCCCAAACTGAAAAGTCCTCAAAATGTTGTGGCCGAACTCAAGAACTACCAGGTAAAACAGAAATATTTCAAGTGGCCAGAAAGAAACAATTCAAATATTTGGAAACCACAGTGAGATTCGCACAGGATTTGGCAGCCTCTATACTGAAAGATCAGGGGCAATGGAATACAATTTTCCACAAGGCAAAAGAGCTTGGGTTACAACCAAGGATCACCTACCCAGTGAGACTGAGCATATTCTTCCAGGCAAAGAGATGGTCATTCAACAATATAACAGATTTCCAGATCTTCCTGATGAAAAAGCCAGAGCTCAATAGAAAATTCAACCTCCAAATTACCTGATGCAAGACTGACATTGAAAGGTAAACAAGGAAAACACACACACACACACACAGTTATTTAATAAGAGCAAACTGTTTATAGACAAGTAGAGAATATGAGTATAAATTACAAAAAATGATGAAAAAATCTTATTAAGGACTACAATGGAAGGAGAGGAAAGAATGAAGTGGAAAAGGGTAAATTATGCCACACAAAGAGGCATAAAAACATTATAGCAGAGGAAAAGAAGGGAGGGAGATGAGTATTATATGAGCTTTTCCCTTATTGGTTCTGGTGCAAGGAGGGAATAACACAACAAGTTATGCATAGGACTCTATGGAAGAGATGCAAAACGTAGCGTAATGGATTGAAAGAGGGGAGAGAGAGGAGCTTCGCATGAGATTTGTGCCTGTCACTCATGGTACGTAGAAGAAATAACATACTTCATTAAGTATAAAAATATTCTACAGGCAATAGGTGGGGGAAAGGGCTATGAAAGGGGGGGTTAGTAAGGAGGGGAGAAGTAAGGGGGAAGGGGAGAAAAAGGGAGAGGAGATGATAAGGGAATACTGAGGGAGGAGGTGGTGAAAAGGAAAACTATTAAGGAGGGGAAGGGAGAAGGGGAGAAAAATGTAAGCAATAACAGGGGAGGGAATAGGATGGAGGGAAAGAAACAGATAATAATCCTAACTGTGTTGTGAATGGAATGAACTCTCCCATAAAATGGAGGCAGATAGCAGAATGGATTAAAAATCATAATCCTACCATAGGCTGTTTACAAGAAACACATCTGAAACAGAGGGATACAAACAGGGTAAAGGTAAAAGGTCAGAGTAAAATATATCATATAAAGCAAAAGCAAAAATTGATCTAATAGAAAGAAATAAGGAGGGAACCTATATCCTGCTCAAAGGCATCATTGAGAATGAAGCAATATCATTACTTAACATACATGCACCAAGTGGTATAGCATCCTAATTCCTTGAGGAAAAGGTAAGGGAATTATAGGAAAAAATAGATAGCAAAACTATACTAGTGGACACCTTAATCTTCCCCTCTCTGAACTTGATAAATACAACCTCAAAATAAAAAGAGAGAAGTTAAGGAGGTGAATACAATTTTAGGGAGGGTAGGTATGATAGATCTCTGGATAAAACTGAATGGGGATAAAAAGTAATATACCTTCTTCTCAGCGGTACATGGCACATACATGAATATTGGCCATGTACTAGGACATAAAAATCTCACAATTCTGTGCAGAAAGGCAGAAATAATAAATGCATCATTCTCAGATCATGATGCAATAAAAATCATATGCAATAAAGGGCCATGGAAAGACAGATTAAAAACTAATTGGAAACTAAACAATTTAATCCTAAAGAATGAGTGGGTCAAACAAGAAATCATAGAAACAATCAGTAACTTCATTCAAGAGAATGACAGTAATGAGACTACATACCAAAATTTGTGGGATGCAGCAAAGGCAGTTCTTAGCGGAAGTTTTATATCCCTGAGTGCATACATTATTAAATTAAAGAAAAGAGAGGTCAATGAATTCATCATGCAATTGAAAAAACTAGGGAAAAAAATTGAAAATCCCCAATTAAATAATAAATTAGAAATATTGAAAACCAAAGGAGAGATTAATAAAATTGAAATGAAGAAATCTATTGAATTAATAAATAAAACTAAAACATGGTTTTAGGAAACAAAACAATTACATTTAGAGACCCTTAATCAATATGCTAAAAAAAAAAAAGAAAGAAGAAAACCAAATTATGACTTTCAAAAATGAAAAGGCTGAACCTACCACAAATGAAGAGGAAATTAAAACAACAATTAGAAATTATTTTGCCCAGTTTCATGAACATAAATTTGACAATCTTAGTGAAATGGATGAATATTTACAAAATATAAGTTGCCCAAATTAACTAAAGAGGAAGTAAATTATGTAAATAACCCCATCTCAGAAGAAGTTGAACAAGTCATCAGTGAACTCACTAGGAAAAAATCTCCAGGGCCAAATGGATTTACTAGTGAATTCTATCAAACATTTAAAGAACAATTGGTTCCAATACTCGACAAATTATTTGGGGAAATAACTGTAGGAGTCCTACCAAATTCTTTTTATTAAAAAAGTATGGTACTGATAACTAAGTTGGGAAGAGATGAAACAGACAAAGAAAATTATAGACCAATCTCCCTCATGAATATAGATACAAAAATTTCGAATAAAATGTTGGCAAAAAGAATACAGCAACATAACACAAGAATAATACACTTTGATCAGATAGGAGTTATTTCAGGAATGCAAGGATGGTTTAATATTAGGAAAACCATCAGTATAATTGATCATATCAACAATAAAACTAGCAAAAACCACATGATTATCTCAATAGGTGCAACAAAGGCTTTTTGACAAAATACAACATCCATTCCTATTAAAACACTAGAAAGTAGAGAAATAAATGGAGCCTTCCATAAAATAATAATTAGCTTATATTTAAAACCATCAGCAAGTATTATATGTAATGGGGATAAGCTAGAAGCATTTCCAATAAGATCAGCGGTGAAACAAGGGTGTCCACTATCACCCCTCTTATTCAATCTGGTACTAAAAATGTTAGCAGTAGCAATTAGAGAAGAAAAAGAAATCAAAGGAATCAAATTAGGCAAAGAAGAGACCAAGCTATCACTCTTTTCAGATGATATGATGATATACTTAGAGAATCCTAGAGAATCAAGTAAAAAACTACTTGAGACAATAAATAAATTTGGCAAAGTTGCAGGATATAAAATAAACCCACATAAATCCTTGGCATTCCTGTATATTTTTAATGAAATTCAACAGCAAGAGATAGAAAGAGAAATCCCATTTAAAGTCTCTGTAGACATTATAAAATATTTGAGTATCTACCTGCCAAAACAAAACCAAGACCTATATGAACAAAACTACAAAATGCTTTTCACACAAATAAAGTCAGATCTAAATAATTGGAAAGACATCAATTGCTTGTGGCTGTGTCAAGCTAATATAATAAAAATGACAATTTTATCTAAATTGAATTATATATTTAGTGCCATACCAATCAGTTTACCAAAAAACTACCTTATAGAGTTCGAAAAAATACTAACAAAATTCATTTGGAAGAACAAAAGGTCCAGAATATCAAGGGAATTAATGAAAAGAAATTCTAGGGATGGTGGACTAGCTATACCCTATTTTAATCTGTACTATAAAGAAGTAGTGCTCAAAGCTACTTGGTACTTGCTGAGGAATAGAGTAGTGGATCAATGGAATAGACTGGGCACACAAGACTCAGCAGTCAATGACTATAGTAATGCACTGTTTGATTAACCCAAAGACCCCAGTTTTGGGGATAAGAACTCACTGTTTGACAAAAACTGCTGGGAAAACTGGAATATGGTATGGCAGAAACTGGGCATAGATCATTATCTAACATCATATACCAAAATCAAGTCTAAATGGGTGCATGATCTAGGTATAAAAACTGATACTGGAAGCAATCTGGGAAAGCAAGGAATAGTTTACCTGTCATATTTGTGGAGAGGGGAAGACTTTATGACCAAACAAGAATTAGAGAGCATTATAAAATGCAAAATGGATAATTTTGATTACATTCAATTGCTAAGCTTCTGTACAAACAAAGCCAATGTAATCAAAATTAGGAGGGAAGTGGAAAATTGGAAAAGAATTTTTACAACCAATGTCTCTGATAAAGGCCTCATTTCTAAAATATACAGATAATTGAGTCAAATCTATAAGAATACAAGTCCTTCCCCAATTGATAAATGGTCAAAGGATATGGACAACCAGTTTATAGAGGAAGAAATTAAAGATATTTATAAGCATATGAAAAAATGCTCCAAATAACTATTGGTGAGAGAAATGCAAATCAAAACAACTCTGATGTACCACATCTCACCAGTCAGATTGGCTAAGATGACAAATGCTGGAGAGGATGTGTTCAAATTGGAAGACTAATGCATTGCTGGTGGAGTTGTGAACTGATCCAACCATTCTGGAAAGCAATCTGGAATTATGCCCAAAGGGCTATAAATTATTTCCTACCATTGACCCAGCAATACCACTTCTAGGGTTGTATCCCAAAGAGATCATAGAAGTAGAAAAAGACCTATGTGTACAAAAATATTTATAGCAGCTTTTTATGGTAGCAAAGAATTGGAAATTAAGGGGGTGCCCATCAATTGTGGAATACCTGAACAAATTGTGGTATATGCATGTTATGGAATACTATTGTGCAATAAGAAACAAGGAACAGATGGAGTTCATATTTACCTGGAGAGGCATTTACAAACTGATGCTGAGTGAGAAGAGCAGAGCAAGGAGGAATTTGTACACAATTACAGACACAATGTATGTGTGATGACAACTTTAATAAACTGGACTCTTCTCAGCAATGTAGTGATATAAGTCAATCCCAAAAGACTCATAATGGAGAGAGATATTTACATCCAGAGAAAGAGCTGAGTTTGAACCCAGATTGAAGCAAACTACCTGCCCTTTTTTTTCTTGTTTGGTTTTATTTCCTCTTTCACATTCTTCATTCCATGTGATACAATCCTTCTTTATAACCTGACTAATGCCTAATGTCAAAGTATTTGCAGATACTATACCTGATTGTATGCTGCCATGGGAGGGAGGAAAAGGAAGGGAGAGAAAATCTGAAACTCAAGGAATTGTGGCAATGAATCTTGTAACCTAAAAGTAAATAAATTAATAAAGACCAAAAAAAAAATTACCATGGCATTAAATGTGCTGATAAGTGGAATTTCTTCATATATATATATATATATATATATATATATATATATATATATATATATATATATATATATATATATATGTATATATACAAGTCATGCTATTATGTTGCCCTTTCCAAACAATACTGTCATATGTGCAGTCCCCCATATTTTAGGTTCATATTTATGTGTTCATTAGTAAAAATATGTACTCAAATGCAGAGACTATGCTGATTGCTTGTTCTTTGCATCTAGGATTAAGCACAAAGGCTAGCACATGTGAAGTGCTTAATTTTAAAATTAATTAATTAATTTTCAAAATGGGGGGTCATACCATTCTCATGTTTTTTTTTATTCTTTGAAAAGTAAGCACCATTCAAAAACCCTTGATATTACTAGTAAAGCAAACCTTTGCCTAGCAAAGGACAGACCTTATCTCGTCCTTGCTGCTTTGGAGTAGAAGGGAGACAAGAAGATAATTCTCAGCATTTACTCATTTCATTTTCTTATTTTGTACCAGTCACCAATTTTTCCTTTAGAAATTTCTCTATGAAATGTTGCCAAAAGATTCATCATGTCAAGAATGCTTCCAAATTTCAGTTACGTAAACAGATTTCATACTGGAGATATCAACTCTAGCTCTCACAATAATATTTAAGAATTTATTTGTATTTGACTTTCTGAAATACATAAAATAACTAATAAATATTAATAATTAACAAATATATGATATATACATATTAAACATATGAGGTTTCTATGTAAGCTATTATAATTATATTCATATGAAGGCCATAAAAACCTCAAAAAAATACAGAAAAGCAGAAATATTAAATGAATGTTTTTTTCAGACTGTAATACCAAGAAGTGAGTGAAAGCATATATTAGAAATTAATTGAAAATTAAATAATATAATCTTAAAGACTAAATGGGTTGAAGAATAATTCATAGAACAAAATAGCTAATTTTGTTAGATAGAAAGACAACAATGAGAAAAAAACAAAATTTGTGGGATGGAACCAAAGCAGTACTTAGGGGAAAATCTTTATCTCTCAATACATATGTTAATATAAGAGAGAAAGAACAGATCAATAACCTGATTGTTCTATGAAAATATAGAGAAAAAGAACAATTAAAAATCTCCAATTAAACACCAAAATGAAAATTATGAAAATCAAGAGAGATTAATAAAATTGAAAGTAAAAGCAATGAGTTAATAAAACAAGGGAGAGATTTTATTTTTAAAAATAGACGAACCACTTATTAATTTGATGAAAAGAGAATAAAACCAAATTACCAGTATCAAAAATGAAAAGAGTTTAAGTGCCAATAATGAAGATAAAATTAAGCAATTATCCAGAGTAATTTTGCCCAATTTTATGGCAGGAAACTGAAAATCTAAGTCAAATGGATATTTTTATAAAAATAAAGACCCTGCAAATTAATAGAAGAAGAAATAGAAAACTTATAAAACTCTCTTAGAAAAATAAATAGAAAGTAGTGAAGCACTGCCAAGATGGCAGTGAGAAGTCAGAAAGTTACCCGAGCTCTCCCCAGTTTCCCTCAGAAAAAAGGATTAAATCAAGTCTCTAAACAGATTCTAGAATGATAAAAGCTACAAAAAGATGGAGTGAAACCATTTTCCAACTTAAGATAAATTAGAAGAAATTCAGGAAAGGTCTATGTCACTTGGTTAAAAGGGGAGTGCAGCCCAGGGCAGATGGTATCTGAGCAAGCCAGGAGGAGCCTCTTATACACATCACAGATCAGCAATAGAGGCCCCTCTGTACTGGTTCAGCAGAGTAGTGGAACAGCAGGATATCTGTGAGGCCTCCAGCCATAACATAGAAGTGAAGATGCCAGCACAAAGCTAGGCAACAACTTTACAAATAAGCTAGGACACCTGAGCACAGTGATCAAGCTGCCAGCACCTTAGGCCTCAGCACACAAAACCAGTGACCAGGACTCTGGATTTCAGCACATACAGCTTGGACAAATAGTAGAAATAAAAACAGGAAGCAAAAATGAACGTTGACTATAGAAAGTTACTATTGTGACATAGAAGATCAAAACACAAACTCAGAAGAGGGCAACATATTGTGAATAATTTTACATTCAAAATTTCAAAGGGGAATATGAATTGGTCTCAAGTCCAAAAATCTTTCTTGAGAGAACTCAAAAATGATTTAAAATTTGAATAACAGAAGTAGAAGAAAACTTAAGGGAAAATGAGAGATATTCAAAGGAGAGTCAATACCTTGGCAAAGGAAGAACAAAAAAAGAATGAAGAAAATAATTCCTTAAAAAATACAATTGGCCAAATGGAAAAAAAAAAAACACTGAAGAAAACAACTCCTTTAAAATAAGAATTGGCCAGATCAAAAAGGAGGTACAAAAGCTAAGTGGAGAAAATAATTTCTTAAAAATTAGAATTGGGCAAGTGAAAACTAATGAATATGAGAATCAAAAATCAGATAAAAAGTAGAAGAAAATATAAAATAACTCAATGGAAAACAATAGGCCTGAAAAACAGACTGAGGAGGGATAATTTAAGAATCACTGACTACCTGAAAGTCATGTTAAAAAAAAAAGAACCTGGATAGCATCTTTCAAGAACCCATGAAAGAAAACTTCACTGATGTCCTAGAGCCAAAAGGTAAAATACTCATTCAAAGAATCCATTGATTACCTTCTGAAAGAAATCTCAAATTGAAAACTCCAAGGAACACTGTAGCTAAATTCCATAAATATCAGGTCAAGGAGAAAATACTGCAGGTAGCAAGAAAGAAAAACATTTAAATACCTAAATTAGGGAGAGATAAAACAGAGAAAGAAAATTGTGGAACAATTTCCATCATGAATATAGATTCAAAATTTTAAATAAAATACTAGCAAAAAGATTACAGCAACTTATCACAAGAATAACACACTTTGATCAGATAGGATTTATTCCAGGTATGCAAGGATGGTTTAATATTGGGAAAAAAACATCAGTATAATTGATCATATTAAAAATATTAGGAAGTATAGGAATAAGTAGAGCCTTCCTTAAAATAATAGGTAGCATCTATTTAAAGCCATCAGCAAGTATATGTAATGGGGAGAAGCTAGAAGCATTTCCCATAAGATCAGGGGTGAAACAAGGGTGTCCACTATCACCCCTCTTATTCAATCTGGTACTAGAAATGTTAGAAATAGCAATTAGAGAAGAAAAAGAAATCAGGAATCAAATTAGGCAAAGAAGAGACCAAGCTATCACTCTTTGCAGATGATATGATGATATGCTTAGAGAATCAAGTAGAAAACTACTTGAGACAATAAATAAATTTACAGAATATAAAATGAACCCACATCAATCTTCTGCATTCCTACATATTTCTAATGAAATCCAACAGCAAGAGATAGAAAGAGAAACCCCATTTAAAGCTACTGTAGACATTGTAAAATATTTGGGCATCTAATTGCCAAAACCAACCCAAGACCTATATGAACACAACTACAAAACACTTTTCACACAAATAAAGTCAGATCTAACTAATTGGAAAAACAGGAATTGCTCATGACTGGGTCAAGCTGATATAATGAAAATGACAATTTTACCTAAATGAAATTTTATAATTAGTGCCATACCAATCAACTTACCAAAAAAAAAAAAAAACTACTTCACAGAGCTCGAAAAAATAGTAATAAAATTCATTTGGAAGAACAAAAGGTCCAGAATATCAAGGGAATTAATGAAAAATGCTAGGGAAGGTGGCCTAGCCATTCCAGATTTTTATCTGTATTATAAAGGAGCATTCATCAAAACTACTTGCTAATGGCTGAGGAATAGAGTAGTGTATCAATGGAATGGATTGGGCACACAAGACTCAGCAGTCAATGACTATAGTAATGCACTGTTTGATTAACCCAAAGACCCCAGTTTTGGGGATAAGAACTCACTGTTTGACAAAACTGCTGGGAAAACTGGAATATAGTATGGCAGAAATTGGGCATAGACAATTATCTAACACCATATACCAAAATCAAGTCTAAATGGGTGCATGATCTAGGTATAAAAACTGATACTGGAAGTAATCTGGGAAAGCAAGGAATAGTTTACCTGTCATATTTGTGGAGAGGGGAAGACTTTATGACCAAACAAGAATTAGAGAGCATTATTAAATGCAAAATGGATAATTTTGGTTACATTAAATTGGAAAGCTTCTGTACAAATAAAGCCAATATAATAAAAATTAGGAGGGAAGTGGAAAATTGGAAAAGAATTTTTACAACCAATGTCTCTGCTAAAGGACTCATTTCTAAAATATACAGATAATTGAGTCAAATCTATAAGAACACAAGTCATTCCCCAATTGATAAATGGTCAAAGGATATGGACAGGCTGTTATCAGAGAATGAAATTAAATATATCGATAAGCATATGAGAAAATGCTCTACGTCACTATGGATTAGAGAACAAGGCATCACAGAACTCCCTAGGAAAAAATCTCCTGGGTCAGATGGATTTACTAGCAAATTCTATCAAACTCTACAAACTCTTGGGGAAAATTAATGGAGTCTTACCAAATTCTTGTTATGACACAAATATGGCACTGATACCTAAATCAGGAAGAGACAAAACAGAGAAAGAAAATTATAGACCAATTTCCCTCATGAATATAGATGCAAAATTTTTAAATTAAATATTAGCAAAAAGACTACAGCAACTTATCACAAGACTAATACACTTTAACCAGCTAGGATTTATTCCAAGAATGCAAAGGTGGTTAAAAATTAGGAAAACCATCATTACAATTGATCATATCAACAATAAACCTAGCAGAAAA
>NW_027187309.1:3908243-3915752 GCF_028583685.1 Petaurus breviceps papuanus
AAACCATCATTACAATTGATCATATCAACAATAAACCTAGCAGAAAATTGAGAAAAATATCTCAATACATAAAGAAAAGGCTTTGGACAAAATACAACATCCATTTCTATTAAAAGCACTAGAAAGTATAGGAATAAATGGGTCTTTCTTAAAATAATAGGTAGCATGTATTTAAATACATCAGCAAATATTAAATATAATGGGGAAAAGCTAGAAGCATTACCAAAAGATCAGGGGTTATATGATATGTACTATCTCCCCTCTTGTTCAATCTGGTACTAGAAATGTTAGCAGTAGCAGTTAGAAAAGAAAAATAAATTGAAGGAATTAAATTAGGCAAAGGAGATCAAGGAATCACTCTTTGCAGACGATATGATGATATACTTAGAGAATCCTAGAGAATCAAGTAAAAAACTCTTTGAGACAATAAATAAATTTGGCAAAGTTGAAGGATATAAAATAATAATAAAATAAATCCTTGGCATTCCAATATATTTCTAATGAAATTCAACAGCAAGAGATAGAAAGAGAAATCTCATTTAAAGTTACTGTAGTCATAAAATAGTTGGGAATCTACCTGCCAAAACAAACCCAGGACCTATATAAACACAACTGCAAACCACTTTTCTTACACATAAAGTCAAATCTAAGTAATTGGAAAAACATCAATTGCTCATGACTGGGTTGAGCTGATATAATAAAAATGACAATTTTACCCAAATTAAATTATATATTTAGTGCCATACCAGTCAAGCTACCAAAAAAATACTTTATAGAGCTAGGAAAAATAGTAATAAAATTAATTTGATAGAACAAAAGGTCCAGAATATCAAGGGAATTAATGAAAAAAAAATGCTAGGGAAGGTGACCTAGCCATACCAGATTTTAATCTGTATTATAAAGGAACAGTCATCAAAACTACTTGGTACTGGTTGAGGAATAGAGTAGTGGATTAATGGAATAGATTGGGTACAATAGACTGAGCAGTCAATGACTATAGTAATCTCTTGTTTTATAAATCTGAATACCCCAGTTTGGGGGATAAAAACTCAGTATTTGACAAAAATGGCTGGGAAAACTGGAATATAGTATGGCAGAAACTGGGCATAGACCATTGTCTGACACTGTATACCAAAAACAAGTCTAAATGGGTGCTCAATCTAGGTATAAAAGCTGATATTGTAAGCAATCTGGGAAAGCAAGGCATAGTTTACCTGTCAGATTTCTAGAGAAGGGAAGACTTTATTACCAAACAAGAGTTAGAGAGCATTATAAAATGCAAAATGGATAATCTTGGTTATATTAAATGGAAAAGTTTATGTACAAAGACAATATTATCAGGATTAAGAAAGAACTGGGGAATTGGGAAATATTTTTTACAAACATTGCCCTCCAAAAAAAAGCAAAAAAAACTGAATTTTACAATGAGTTTCTCTGATAAAGGTCTCGTTTCTAAAATATACAGAGAATTTTGTCAAATCTATAAGAATACTAGTCATTCCCCAATTCAAAATGGTCAAAGGATATGAACTGGAAGTTTTCAGAGGCAGAAATTAAAGATATCTATAAGCATATGAAAAAATGCTCGAAATCACTATTGATTAGAGAAATGCAAATCAAAACAACTCTGAGGTACCACAGCTCTCCAGTTAGATTGGGTAAGATGACAAAACAGGAAAGTGATAATTGCTGGAGAGGATGTGGAAAAAATTGGAACACTAATTAATTGTTGGTGGAGTTGTAAATTGATTCAACCATGCTGGAGATCAAGCTGAAACGTATGCTCTAGGGCCTATAAATAATTTTATACCCTTTGACCCAGCAATACCACTTCTAGGGTTGTATCCCAAAAGATAATAGAAGATGGAGCAAGACCTGTATGTACAATAATATTTATAGCAGCCCTTTTTGTGGTGGCAAAGAATTGGAAATTAAAGTGATGACCATCAATTGGGGAATGGCTAAAGAAGTTGTGGTATATGAATGTAGTGGAATATTATTGTTCTGTAAGAAATGAGGAGTAGATGGACTTCATATTTACCTGGAGAGACTTCTACAATCTGATGTTGAGTGAGAAGAGCAGAACCAGGAGAAATTTGTACACAATTACACACAGAACATATATGTGATGACCAGCTTTGAGAGACTGGACTCTTCTTAGCAATGCAAGGTTATAAGACAACTCTGAAAGACTCCTATTGCAAGGAGATGTCTACATGCAGCAAAAGAACTAGAAAGAACAGAATTTGAATGCAGAATGAAGCAAACTACCTGCTGTATTTCTTTTTTCTTGTTTGGTTTTGTTTCCTCATTCCCATTGTTCATTCCATCAGTTACAATCCCTCTTTACAACCTGACTGATGTCTAATGAGAAAGTATTTACAGATCCTATACTTGATTGCCTGCTGCCATAGGCAGGGTGGGTGGGGGTGGAATGGGAGGAGTGGGAAGGGGAGAAAATTTGAAACTCAAGGGATTGTGGAACTGAATCTTGTAAATAAAAGGTAAAAAAATTAATAAAAATAAAAAAATAAAATGATAAGCAGCATCTACCCAAAATCATGAGCGAGCATTATATGTAAGGAGGACAAGCTAGAAGCATTTATAATAATAATGGGGTTACTATTATCCCCACTGTTATTCAATATTGTACCAGAAATATTTGCTTTAGCAATAAGAAAAGCAAAAGTATTTGAAGGAATTAGAATAGGCAAAGAAGAAACAAAGCTAGCACTCTTTACAGATGATATGAGGGCATACACAGAGAATCCAAAACTAACTAGAGAATAAACTACTTGTAATAATTACCAACTTTAGCAAAGTTGCAAGGTGTAATATAAACACACACAAATCATCAGCATTTCTATATATTACTAACAAAGCCCAATAAAAAAAGATAGAAAGAAAAAAGGCTGTTCCATTTATTGTAGATATTATATAGTTTTGGGGAATCTATCTGCCTAGATAAACCCAGAAATTCAATGAATAAAGTTACAAAACACTTTTTGCACAAATAAAATCACATCTAAATAAATGGAAAAATATAAGTTTTTCATGGATTGGCCAAGCTAATATAATAAAAGACTATACTATGTAAATTAATTTACTTTTTCAGTGTCATACCAAACTACCAAAAATATTTTATAGAGCTAAAAAAATAATAAAATTCATCTGGAAGAATGAAAGTTCCATAATATCAAGGGAATTAATGAAAAGAAATGCAAGGGAAGGTAACCTAGTCATACTAGATCTTAAATTGCATTTTAAAACAGTTATCACCAAAACTACTTGGTACTGGCTAAGAAACAGAGTTCTGTTCAGTGGAATAGATTAGGTACACATGACATAGTGGTCAATGACTATAGTAATCTACTGTTTGATAAACCCATAGACACTAATTTCTGTGATAAGAATTCACTATTTAACAAAAACTCCTGGAAAAATTGGAAAATACTATGGCAGAAACTAATAAACCAAGATACTGTATCCCAAGTACCAAGTATTCTGTGTACACTGTATATGAGGATAAATTCAAAATGGATACACAATTTAGATAAAGACTGATACTATAAGCAAACTGGGAAAGCAAGGAATAGTTTACCTGTCAGATTTATGGAGAACAGAAGAATTTATGACCAAAGAAAAAACAGAGAACATTATGAAATGTAAAATGGATAATTTTGATTACCTTAAATTGCTTTTTTTGCACTGCAAAGTCAAAGCAAAAAAAATTATAATTATATATGAAGATGGAAACATTTTTATAGCTAGCAGATCTGATAAAACCATAATTTCTAATATATATTTATATACATATATATAATTGAATAAAATTTAAAAGAATACAAGTCACTCCCCACTTGATAAACAATATGAAGTTATGAATATGCAGTTTTCAGATGAAAAAATTCAATCTCTAGTCATATGAAAAAAATGCTCTAAATCACTATTGGTCAGACAAATGCAAAGTAAAACAACTCTGAGGTACCACATTACACCTATCACTTTGGCTAACATGACAAAAAAGTAAAATGATAAATGTTGGAAAAGATGTGGGAAAATTGGAACACTAATGCATTTTTGGTGGAGTTGTGAACAGATCTAACGATTCTGGGAAAAAAACTTGGAACTATGCCCAAAGGGCTATAAAATTGTGCGACCACTTTGATCCAGCAATACCACCACTAAGTCTGCATTCCAAAGAGTTCATAAAAAAAGGAACAGCACCCACATGTACAAAAATATTTACAGTAGTTCTTTTTGTGGTGGCTAAGAATTGAAATTTGAGGGGATGCCCATTAATTAGGGAATGCCTGAACAAGTTGTGGTATATGAATGCATTGGAATACTATTGTTCCATAAGAAATGATGAGCAGGCAGACTTCAGGAAAATGTGGAAAGACTAATGAACTGATGTTGAGTGAAGTGAGCAGAACCAAGAGAATATTGTATAAAGTAACAGCAAAACTGGGTGGTGACCAGCTTTGATAGACTTAGCTCTTCTCAGCAATGCAAAGATCTAAGACAACTACAAAAAGGCTCATGATGGAAAATGGTATCCACATCCAGAAAAAGAACTATGGATTCTGAATGCATATTGAAGTATACTATTTTTTTAAATGCTTTATTAACTTCTGATTTACATCATTCGTTTCCGCCAGATTTTGAGTTACAAATTTTCTTCCCCCGATTTTCCCCAACCTACTGCCCCAAAACAGCAGTCCCACAGGATATCCCCTCCTCCAATCTGCTCTCTCCTATATTTTCCACCATACCACTTTCTATTTTTCCAGTGGATCTCTATGCCTCAGTGCCTGTATATCTTATTTCCCAATTACATGTAAGATGGTATTAATAGTATATATATATATATATATATATATATATATATATATATACACATATACACACACACATATATACATATATATGTATATATATATTTGAATATATGTTTTTAAAACTTTTAATTCCAGATTCATTCCCTTCCTTCCTTG
Source organism: Petaurus breviceps papuanus (assembly GCF_028583685.1). Taxonomy (NCBI): domain Eukaryota; kingdom Metazoa; phylum Chordata; class Mammalia; order Diprotodontia; family Petauridae; genus Petaurus; species Petaurus breviceps. The sequence goes on from NW_027187309.1 coordinate 3,913,241, forward strand.
TCACCCACCCTTACTGAGAAGATACACATAGTATAGGTTGTACATGTGTAGCTAATGCAAAACAATAACATAGTAGATATATTGAAAAAGACTGACTATATTTCCCTCCCTCCTATCCCACCTCCCACTTGTTCTATTCACTACTTTAATCCCGTCTATTTTCAAAAGTGAGTGCTTCCAACTTCTCTACCCCCCAGCCTACCCTCCCTTCAATCATCTCCCCTCTCATCCCCTTCCTCCCCTATTCTCCTGGAGGGTGAGATACCCTATTAAGTGTGTATTTCACTCCCTCCTCAAGCCAAATTCAATGGGAATAAGGTTAACCCATTCCCTTTTGCTTTCCTATTCTTCTCCTCCATTGTAATCATTTTCCCTTGCCTCTTCTGTATGAGATAGTTTACCCCAATCTGTCTTTCCCCATCTCCTCTCGTCATATTCCTCTCACCTCTTAATTTCACCTTTTAAGTATCATCCCTTCTTGTTAAATTGGTCCTGTGCCCAATATCTATGTATTCCTGTAAACATATATACATACATTCACATATGTATTCATATGTCCATATACCCTCATATATAGACAGATATATATATATATATATATATATATATATATATATATATCTAATCCCTTCAACTACTGAGAAAAGTTTCATAAGTTACAATTATTGTTTTTCCATGTAGAAATGTTAATAGTTCAACTTTGATAAGTTCCTTATGATTTCTTTTCCCTGTTTACCTTCTCATGCTTCTCTTGCTCCTTATATCTGAATGTCATATTATCTATTCAACTCTGGTTTTTTCAGCAAGAATGCTTGAAAGCCCTCTATTCCACTGAATGACCATATTTTTCCCTGAAACATGATACTTAGTTTTCCTGGGTAGGTGATTCGTGGTTTTAATCCCAGCTCCTTTGCCCTAAGGAATATCATATTCCAAGCCCTTCGATCCCTCAGTGTAGATGCTGCCAGATCCTGGGTTTTGCTGATTGTGTTTCCACAATATTCAAATTGTTTCTTCCTGGATGCTTGTAATATTCTCTCCTTAATCTGGGATTTTCAGAACCTGGGTATAACATTCCTAGGAGTTTTCTTTTTGGGATCTTTTTCTGGAGGTGATCGGTGATTCTTTCAACCTCTATTTTGTTCTCTGGTACTAAAACATCAGGGCAGTTTTCTTTGAGAACTTCCTGGAGGATGATTTCCAGGCTCTTATTTTGGTCATGGCTTTCAGGCAGTCCAATAATTTTTAAATTATGTCTCCTGGATCTATTTTCCAGCTTAGTGGTTTTTCCCATGAGATATTTCACATTGCCTTCTATTCTTTCATTTGTTTGGATCTCTTTAACAGCATCTTGATTTCTCATAAAGTCATTAGCTTCCATTTGCTCCAATCTAATTCTGAAGCAATGATTCTCCTCATTGAGTTTTTGAGAATTTTTTTTCCATCTGGCAAATTTGGCTTTTTAAGGCATTCTTCTCTTCATTGCCTTTTTGGGCCTCCTTTGCCATTTGAGTCAGTCTGTTTTTTAAGGTATTATTTTCCTCAGTCAGGCTGTTGATTCTAATTTCATAATTTTCTTGCATTGTTCTCATTTCTCTTCAAAATTTTTCCTCCACTTCTCTTATTTGGTTTTCAAAATCTTTCTTGAGGTCCTCTATGGCCTGTAACCAGCTTGTATTTTCCTTTGAAGCTTTTGGTGCAGGAGCTCTGACTTCACTGTTTTCCTCCTGTTCCATGCTTTGCTTCTTTTTGTCCCCAAAATAGGAGTGTATTGTTGGAATCTTCTGTCTGCTTTGTTTCCTTTGCCTGCTCATTTTGCCACTCAATTACTTGACTTTTGGGCTTTTTACCACAGTAGGACTCTGCCACCAGACAGGAGAGCTTTTGTCCCAAACGCTGGGGTTTTCTCAGCTGCCAGAAGTATTAGATGGGTGCCCTCTCTGAGGTCTCCACAAGCTCTGGCAAGCTGGGCACACACCCCAGAACCTCCGCCCTAGACTGCAATCCAGATCCAAGCAGGTTAAAGCAACAGTGATTACCCCTCAGACTGGTGCTTGGTCCCGCTACACTCTGCAGGCCAGGGGCTGAAGCCCCCACAAGTCTCTGGCTGGCTGTGCTGGCATCTCAGGGGCTTTTCGCCCTGGGAGTGAAAGCCACGCCCTCCCACTTACTGGTCCCAAAGTCCAGACTGTACTGACCTCTCACTTTGTCCTTTGTGTCTATGTGTTGATAAATCTAGAAATGGCCACAGCTGCTGCTGATCTGGAGTCCCTCTGGCCGGCGGCTGGTCAGGCCCGCCCTGGAGCTAAAGCCTCTGCATGGGACTGGGCTTGGCTCCCATAGCTCTGTGCTGGATTCCTGCTGGCCTGCTGGCCTGTTCTCAGAGGGAGGTTAGCTTCTCTGTGTCATTTTGTGGTTTCTGCAGCTCCAATGTTTGTTTAGAGTCCCTTTTTTACATGGATTGGTGTATCAGCAATGCCATATTCACAATGCCTATAGAGATTACAAATAT
>NW_027187309.1:3915762-3927149 GCF_028583685.1 Petaurus breviceps papuanus
CAGAAAGTCCTTAGCAGTTCTAACTCAAAAAGGGCTTCGCGCTGCCACTGCCTCTGCTGCTGCCGCCGTCACCACCACCGCCAGCCACCGAAGGAACGCTAGCTTGGCTTCCGCTTCCTCTTGCTCCGCCCCTTCCTGCTACGTCAGCAAGTCCAACGGGGCATGGAAGATCTTTAAATCCCATAACCCTTACAATTGGTGAGGGTGGAAGCTGGAGCTGTGGGAAGCTTGTGCTTCTACTCCGCCATCTTGGCTCCACCCCCCCTGAAGTATATTATTTGCACTCTTTCTCTTTTTCCATTATTTGATTCTTCTTTCTCATGATTTCTGTCATTGGTTCTAATTCTTTTTATTACAACATGTCTAATATGAAAATATGTTTAATATGAATGTATTCGTAGTGCCTAAACCAGATTTCATTCCATCTTGGGGATGACTGAGGGGAGAGAGGGGTGGAAAATTTAGAACTCATTATCTTATGGAAGCAAATATTAAAGACTAAAAATAAATTAATAAAATTTATAGAAAGAATGACTGAATAAATGAATTATTTTGTCTATTACAAATACTGAAATTAATTATAAAGGAATATGAAGAATGCTGCTATTTGCATCCAGAGAAAGAATTGATAAATGCAAATACATATAGAATAATCTTACATATGCATGCATATGTGTGTGTCTCTGTGTGTCTAATGGTAGCTATGTCTAAGGTGGAGAAGAAGGGAAGGGAAAACAGGGAAAAATGAAATTCATATTATAATGTTGTTTGTTTGAAAGGAATAGCAAGCTGTGTATAGTACATTTGTGATTTCATGTGTTCTCACCTCTTTTTTTTTTTTTACTGTTATGGAAATGCTTATTTTATTCCACAATTTAAAAATAAATAAATTAAAAGGGACAGTTTTCTTATGGATACTCTGAACCAACACAAATAATATTTCTACACAAGTTACTTTACACATTTAGTGCCATATCAATCAGTATACAAAATGATTATTTTATAGAGTTAGAAAAAATGATAAAATTCATCTGTAAGAATAAAATTTCAAAAATTTCAAGAGATGAAAAAACATGAGAAAGAAGGTGTCCTAACAATACCAGAGTTCAAAATATATTACAAAGCAGTAATCATCAAAACAAATTGTTGCTGACTAAGAAATAAATCGTTGAATCAAACAATGGAATAGATTAAGTACACAATACACAGTGGTAAATGACCAACATATCGCATTGTATGCCAAAATTAGGTCCAAGTGGATAAATGAGTTAGACACAAATGGTGATATCATAAATAAATCAGGGGAGTGTGGAAAAATCTGCCTGTTTGATCGATGGATAAGGGAAGAATTTATGAATAAATAAGAGATAGGGTGGATCATGGGAATTAAAATGGAAAATTTTGATTCCATGTAATTAAAAAGTTTTGCACAAATTCAATGTAGCCACAGTTAGAAGGGAAGCAGGAAAATGAGGGAAAAAACATTTTTCTCTGATAAAGGGCTCTTTTCTCACATATATAGGGAACTGAGCCAAATTTATAAAAACAAGAGTCATTTTCAATTGATAAATGCTCAAAGAATATGAACAAGCAGTTTTCTAAAGAAGAAATCAAAGCTATCACCAGTCACTATTCATTAGAGAAATTAAAATTAAAACAACTCTGATTACCATTTCACACTTATCAGATTATTTAAAGAGATAATAAAGGAAAAATACAAATGTTGGTGGAGATGTGGAACAATGGGGACAATAAAACACTTGCTGGTGGAGTAATGAACTGTTCCAACCATTCTGAAGAATCATTTCCAACTACACCCAAAGAGCCAGCAAGTTGTACATATTGTTTGACATAAACTAGTAGGTCTCTATTCCAAAGAGATCAAAGGAAAGGGAAAAGGGCCTTTACATACAAAAATATGTATAATAGTTCTTTTTGTGGTGACAAAGTATTTAAAGTTGAGAGGATGTCCATCAGCTGGAGAATGATTGAACAATTTTTAGTATATAATTTTGATGGAATACTATTTTTCTATAAAAAGTGATGATTGTGATTTCAGGAAAATCTGGGAACATTTTTATGACTGATGCTGAGTAAAGTGAGCAAAAGCCAGAGAACATTGAACATAGATAGTAACAGCAATATTTTAAGGATTATCAGCTGTGAAAGATTTAGCTGCTCTCTGATGAGCACCATTATCCAATATAATTTCAAAAAGTACTCATAAGCATATATATTCACTTACTTTTTTCTTTCTCATGGTTTTATTTCCTTTTGATCTATTTCTTTTTCCACAATTGTGATGAATATGGAAATATGTTTTACATGATAACACATGTATAAACTATATCAAACTGCCTACCATTTTCAGAAGAAGGGAGGGGAGGAAGGATGGGAGAAAAATTTGAAACTCAAAATCTTATAAAATGAATGCTAACATTTTTCCATAACATATAATTGAGGAAAAATAAAATATTATTTTTAAATTACCCATGAAAATTTCTATTCACCTTCAGAGGGAGGACTAGTGTATTCAGTGTAGATTGAAGTATTTTTTTCATTTCTTTATTTTTTTTATTTTTATTATTTTTACAATATGATAAATGTGGAAATATGTTTTGCACGATTTCACATTTAAAATTTATGCCATAAGGCTTGCTTTATCGATGGGAATGGGAGTTGTGGGAGGGAGATGGAGAATGTGGAAATCAAAATTTTTAAAAATGAATGTTAAAATAATTTATATATGTGTGTGTGTGTATTAATACCTCTGTTATCTCTTCTTCTATGTTATTGTGGAGCATGGCTACTGTTGATTAAAAAAAAATTGTTACTATTCTGTGGCATTAAAGACTCCTATCTGAGAGTCTATCAGACCTTTGCTGAGTTAACAGCTAGCAGCCAGCAGAAAAATTGGACATCAGGCACAAGTGAACAGTGTAATGGGAGGCAGAGATTTTGGGGGTAGTTTTGAGGTAAAGATGGAGTTTCAAATTCACAGGAAGAGGTAGAAATAAAATAATTTGGGTTTATTCAACCAGAATGATAGATGAACAGAATATCTGAACATACTGACAAAGAGGGAAAAACAAAAGGGACAAACCTAAGTTCAAAATATTAGTTTTAAACATTTAATATATGTATATATTTGGTTCCTTTTGTAGACCTATATATTTTACCATTCTCATTTAAAATTCTAGTCTTAGAAGGTTTTATGAAATTCCTAAGGGGCTCCATGACACCAAAAAAAGATTTAAAATCTCTGTACTAGAGCAAGGATTCCAAATACACAAGGTTTCTTTTCTACATTAAGTTAGACAGCTTAAATGAAAATTATTAATAAATTTTCTCCAAGCTGATCTTTTGATAACCTCAATTTTTTTAGATTATTCACTGTCAATTATCTACTGGCATCTTTCCCTTGACAATAACATCTATTACAAATATTCTGTCAAGATAAAATAAACATTATCTGGTTTTTATCCAGAAAAAAGTCTTAAAATACAAAAAAAATCTACAAAATTTAGAAAGGTAAATTTTGTAGTTACTATCAGAGATTGTAGTAATAAAACACAAAGGAGAAACAGATATTAGAACCAAATTAATATTATTCCTGAATTATCTCTAAGTAGACTACTGCTCACTTTTATAATGGTCACTACCTTCCCTCCCTTTGCTGACTATCTCTTTCAACCCTGCATGAGCCCATGATAACTTCATCTCTTTCTTGGTTAAGAAAAAAAATCACTAAAACTCTCAGGGACTTTATCTATATTACCGCTTTCCATGTCCAAACCCAAACACACATTCAGCAAGGCTGCGAGTAGTCTAAGTCTGGTCTGAATATATATGAATGTATGTTGTATGTACAGATTGTATATGTGTGTGGTATGACTGTATAGATATGTGCTGAACAACAACAAATCTAGTTCTTTGTTCAAAGGCAAAGTGAAATAAACCATCAAATCTAAATCTGTGCTACTATACCACTTTTACTATTTATAATTACCTGTATGAACCTTAGGAAAATAATTTAACTTCTCTGGATCTTAGTTGCCTCATGATTAGAAAGTATGTAGGAATTAAAGATCTCTGAAGTTTCTTCTATTTTTTAAATCCTAAAACTCTATAATGTGATGAAATTTTATGGAAGGTGACATATAAATAGCATGAAAAAGCATGTAACAAGGAGATCACATGTCCCAGAATGACTAGACACAGGAAAGTTCAAGATTTGCAATAATGGAGAAACTCCAGTCAACTGTATTATTTTTACGGTTTTCTTTATACCTGTAGTGTTAGCACTGCTGCATTCATTTGCAAATGGTTCTTTTTCAGTTTGTTTTGGATATATTTTGGGAGGATATTAAGGGGTTGCTGAGACTGCGACCCATATTTTTATCTGTGTAAAACAATTCTGTTATGGCAACTTCCTCAACTGATGCAGATCATCTGCTTATCTTCAATTTACCAGGAAAGGGAAGTGCCTGGGGCATTGAGACATTAAGTGAATTGTCTAGGATAACATTATTCCTGTGTGATAGAGGCAGCACTTGAACCCAGGTGTTTTGGAACTCAAGATAGAGACTTTATACTTTGTGTTGTTATTTCCTGACATAGAAGAGTGATTTTTTTATTGTCATTCTTCCAGTATATCCCATTGTTAGCTATCATCTTGCACAAAGGAAGGCAAGCTCCTCTTAACAATGTCTTGAAGCTTTCATAATCACTTTATTCCTTGTGGTACAGAGGAAAAAGTTACAGATTTATAGTTTGAAGATGTAGGTTCATGTTCTAGTTATATTTATGACTTCTGTGATGTTAAGCAATTCCATAAGCCTCTTCAACCTCAAATTTTCCCAATTGTAATATAAAGAGGTTAGAGTAGATGATCTCTTATGTCCCTTCTAACTGCTAATCTGTGAGTATGCAAGTTACATTATATGAAAATTAATGGCATAGATGTATTTTTTCATACTATTTCTGAATTGTAAAAATTCTAAAAAGAGTTCTAATATTTGTTTGTGTATGGATATAAATGTTACAAAATACTCATAAGTAAGTAACCAATAAGAAGGTATTAAGCCATCAAACTTATTGGTCACAACTTCACCCCCTAATTCATCTTTCTCTAATTCATTTGATTTATTATGATAGTCCTTTGATGAAAAAGAAAATTCAGTAGCTCTCCTTAGTTGATGGTGACTAACATATTTTCTCAAATTTGCAGCTCTTTAAATGTGTTAAGCTCTACCTGATATCCTGGGGCAAGTACAGTATAGCAACCTAAATTTTCAACAATTGCTAGTGCATGTAGAGTCTTACCTGATGTGGGAACTTATCACTTCTGCTGTGTCCAGCTACAAATGTATAAAAGGAGAACAAGAAATTTCCTGCTCTAAGAAATCTGTTACATGTGCTGCTACCAAGTTTGTTCCCTTCTCATTGGTACTCCAGAATGGTTTCCACAGAGTAACAGAATCAACTTCATTAAATTCAGTAGTGAACTGGTGGAAGATTGTGATTCCTCCTCCTTTTGTCACTAACAACACCTAGGCAAATTGGACTCTGGAATGGAGGGCTTCATATTGCTAGCTTCCTTTCAGTTTTTGAACAGAGGGGGATTTTTCCCCTTTTGGAACCTGAAAACACAGTAAGAATAGTGAGAGGTGTGTGTGTGTGTGTGTGTGTGTGTTTTGGGGGAAATCTTAAAGTAACCTCTATTGAAAAGACTATTTTTCACGCAGAGGCAGGCCCAGAAGGCACGGCCAGCAGAGACAGGCCTGGAAGGGGCTTGATCAACTCAGAGAGCAAGTCGTCCCACCAACCACAAGGGTCACTACCAGGCCTATCACCAAAGGGCTGGGACTGGAAAGAGCAAGGTAAGAACCAAATACAGGGGCCCCTTTCCTGGACAGCAAATATTCCGAGGGCTACCAGAAATTAAAAAAAAAAAGCCCCTAGCAGGACCTCCAAAGACCAGGATGACAGAGTGAACCTCACCTCCTCCAAACATGTCCTCTGACACTGAAAACATAGTAACTCTTGCCCCAGGGCAAAACCCTCTACAGTAAAGGCTTGGGATGCCTAGAGGAAGGACATGGCTAGGGCCCTGCCTCAAAATGGGCAGAAAGCAGACTACAAACACAAAGACTCTGGAGTCCTACTATCCTTAGAGGGAGGAACCAAATGCAGAGGGAGACAATGTGGACTCCACACCCACAGCTAAAATATCAACAGGGAATGGGTCCCAAGCACAGAAAGCTCTCCTAGATTATATCAAAAGGAACTTGGAAAACTGAATGATAGAGATAGAAGACAAAATGAATAATTCTCTCAAAATAAAAATAACAGAATTAGAAAAATATTATAATGAAGAAAACAACTCTCTAAAAAGAAAAATGTATGATATGGAAAAGGAGCTCCAAAAATTAACCAAAGAAATGATTTGCTAAAAACTAGAATAAATCAAATTGAAACAAATAACTCTATGAGGAACCAAGAATTAGTCAAACAAAACAAAAAGAATGAAAAATTAGAAAAAGAGGTAAAATATCTCAAAGAAAAAATAAGTGACCTGGAAAACAGATCCAAGTGAGATAATCTGAGAATCATAGGCCTACCAGAAAATCATGATGAAAAAATGAGCCTGGACAACATTCTCCGAGAGCTCATTAAGGAAAACTGCCCTGAGATACTAGAACCTGAGGGTAAGATAGAAATTGCAAGAATCCACCAGACACTTTTTGAAAGAGATCCCAAACTGAAAAGTTCTCGAATTGTTGTTGCCAAGCTCCAGAACTACCAGATAAAAGAGAAAATACTTCAAATGGCCAGAAAGAAACAATTCAAATATCAAGGGTCCATAGTGAGGATCACACAGGATTTGGCAGCCTCTACACTGAAAGACTGGTGGCAGTGGAATGCAATTTTCCAGAAGGCAAAAGAGCTCAGGTTACAACCAAGGATCACATACCCAGTGAGACTGAGCATATTCTTTCAGGCAAAGAGATAGTCATTCAACGATATAACAGATTTCCAGACCTTCTTGATAAAAAAGCCAGAACTCAATGGAAAATTAACCTCCAATTACAAGATGCAACAGTGACATAGAAAGGTAAACAAGGAAAACACACACATACCCTGATACTTGATAAGAGCAAACTGGTTATTGGCAAGTAGAAGGTGTGAATATAAAATACACAGAATGACGATTAAAGAAAATCTTATTAAGGGCTACAAAGGGAGTGCAATGGAAGAAAGGGAATGAATGAAGTGGAAAATGGTAAATTATGCCACACAAAGAGGCATACAAAATTTATAGCAGAGGAAAAGAAGGGAGGGAGATGGGAATCATATGAGCTTTTCCCTCACTGATTCTGTTGCAAGGAGGGAATAACAACCAGTTAAGCACAGGACTCTATGGAGATGAAACACAAAAAGTATCATTTTAGAGGGAAAGAGGGGAGGGAGAGGAGCTTCACATGAGATTTGTTCCTGTCACTTGGTGTGAAGAAGAAATAACATACTTCATTAAGTATAAAAATATCCTACAGGCAGTAGGAGGGGGAAAGGGCTACAAAAGGGGGGGGTGTTAGTAGGGAGGGAAGAAGTAAAGTGGAAGGGGAGGAAAAGGGAGGAGGCTGATAATGGAATACTGAGGGAGGGAGTGGTCAAAAGGAAAACTATTAAGCGAGGAAGTGAAAAGGGGGGGGTATATGAACATTAACAGGGGTGGGAAAAGGATGGAGGGAAAGAAACAAATAACAATCATAACTGTAAATATGAATGGAATGAACTCTCCCATAAAACAGTGATGGATAGCAGAATGGCTTAGAAATCATAATCCTACGATATGCTGTTTACAAAAACACATCTGAAGCACAGGGATACACACAGGGTAAAGGTAAAAGGCTAGAGTAAAATATATCATGCCTCAGCTAAAATAAAAAAAAAAAAGCAGGGGTAGCAATCCTTATCTCAGATAAAGCAAAAGAAAAAAAATTGATCTAATTAAAAGAGATAAGGAAGGAATCTATATCCTGTTAAAAGGCACCATCAAGGGGCGGCCAGGTAGCACAGAGAGTAAGAGCACCAGCTCCAGTGTTGAGAAGACCTGGAGATCAAATCCAGGCTCCGACACTTAGCACCCACCCAGAAACACCTGGCCGTGTAACCTTGAGCAAGTTAATTAACCCCAATTGCTTAGGGGTGGCCAGGTGGCTCAGCGAGTGAGAGCACCAGCTCCAGTGTTGGGATGACCTGGATCAAATCCGGGCTCAGATACTCATTACCCACCCAGAAATAACTGGCCGTGTAACCTGGAGCAAGTTACTTAACCCCGATTGCTTTAAAAAATAAAATAAAATAAAAGGCACTATTAAGAATGAAGCAATATCATTATTTATCATATATGCACCAAGTGGTATAGCATACAAATTCCTAGAGGAGAAGGCAAAGGAATTAGAGGAAGAAATAGCAAAACTATACTAGTGGAATACCTTAATCTCCCACTCTCTGAACTTGATAAATCTAATCTCAAAATAAACAAGAAAGAAGTTAAGGAGGTGAACAGTATTTTAGAGAGGATAGGTATGATAGATCTCTGGAGAAAACTGAATGGGGATAAAAAGGACTGTACTTTCCTCTCAGCAGTTCATTGCACATACTCAAAAATTGACCACATTCCAGGGCATAAAAACCTCACAATTCTATGCAGTAAGGCAGAAATATTAAATCCATCCTTCTCAGATCATGATGCAATAAAAATTATATGCAATAAAGGGCCATGGAAAGACAGACTAAAAACTAATTGGAAATTAAACAATTTAATCCTAAAGAATGAGTGGGTGTAATGGGAATGTAAATTTGTAAGATCTTCCCTGCACCTAGGCTAAAGTGCACCTGGAGCCTGGGGTGGGAAGCTTGTTTTCCAGTAGATACTTCTTGATTGGCCAGTGAGTCAATAAGATTGTTACATTCTCTGAGCCAGGAGAAGGCTATATAAGACCTGATGTGTAGCTTTGTTTTGGGGCTCACTTTGAGAAATGTTCTGTGATTTGATCTGTATTCTGGGAAGCTGTTATTGAGAGCCCCCCCTTGGCTTTGAAAAACCCAGATGTTGAAACCCAGGTGTTGATTTGGTATGGATGTAATGGTTGGACAGTTTGGAAAGCTGTCTACTTGATCTATTTCTCAGACTTGATATTTCTGTCTGTGTATTCTGAAGGTCAGTGTGCTGACCTTTTTCCCCTGAACTAGGTGACCGATACATATCTGACTGATTAAAGTAAGCTTGTTAACCCATTTTGAGTTGCTTTCCTTTAACAAAGCAGATCTAAGAACCTGTGTTGGCAGCAAACCCTGGGGATGCTTGGGGTGCTTGCTGCTACAGTGGGTCAAATGAGAAAGTATAGAAACAATCAGTAATTTCATTCAAGAGAATGATAATAATGAGACACCATACCAAAATTTGTGGGATGCATTAAAGGCAGTTCCTAGTTTTATATCCCTGAGTGCATACATGATTAGAGAGAGCAAAGGAGGTCAAGGAATTGGGCATGCAATTGAAAAACCTAGAAAAATAACAAGTTCAAAATGCCCAATTAAATACTAAATTAGAAATATTGAAAACCAAAGGAGAGATTAATAAAATGGAAATTAAGAAAACTATTGAATTAATAAATAAAACTAAGAGCTAGTTTTATGAAAAAAACCAACAAAATTGATAGACCCTTAGTGAACATGATAAAAAAAAGAAAGAAGAAAACCAAATTATGAGTATCAAAAATGAAATGGGTGAATCTACCTCCAATGAAGAGGAAATTAAAAAATAATTAGTAGTTATTATTCCCAATTTTATGCACATAAATTTAAAAATCTTAGGGAAATGGATGAATATTTACAAAAATACAAGTTGCCCAGATTAACTGAAGAGGAAGTAAATTATTTAAATAACCTCATCTCAGAAAAAGAAATTGAACAAGCCATCAGTCAACTCCCTAGGAAAAAAAATATCCAAGATCAGATGGATTTACTAATGAATTCTATCAAACTTTTAAAGAACAATTGATTCCAAAACTCTACAAACTATTTGGGAAAATTAGTGAAGAAGGAGTCCTACAAAATTCTTTTTATCACACAAATATGGTACTAATACTTAAATTAGGAAGAGATAAAACAGAGAAAGAAAATGATAGACCAATCTCCCTCATGAATATAGATGCAAAAATTCTAAATAAAATACTAGGAAAAAGACTACAGCAACTTATCTCAAGAATAATACACTTTGATCAGGTAGGATTTATTCCAGGAAGAAAAGGATGGTTTAATATTAGGAAAAGCATCAGTATAATTCACCATAACAGCAATAAAACTAGCAGAAACCACATGATCATCTCAATAGATGCAGAAAAGGCTTTTGACAAAATACAACATCCATTCCTATTAAAAACATTAGAAATTATAGAATAAATGGAGCCTTCCTTAAAATAATAGGTAGCTTCTATTTAAAGCCATCAGCAAGTATTATTTGTAATGGGGAGAAGCTAGAAGCATTTCCCATAAGATCAGGGGTGAAACAAGGGTGTCCACTATCACCCCTCTTAATAAATCTGGTATTAGAAATGTTAGCAGTAGCAATTAGAGAAGAAAAAGAAATTAAAGGAATCAAATAGGCAAAGAAAAGACTGAGCTATCACTCTTTGCAGATGATATACTTAGAGAAACCTAGAGTGATAGAGCCACGAGTTTGAGAGACACTGTGGCCAGTCACAAGATGTCGGAGGGGGTGCACGTGAACTCTGAGAAGCAGGAGGTTGGAGATGTGGAGGCCTACTGTGCCAGGCCATAAAGGCCGACATGGCATTCAGCGCAGGGCAGTGGGGGCCGACTCTGCTGGGTTGGGAAAGGCTAACGTGGCATTGAGCATGCCCCATAAACACGGACTTCTCTTAACACATACTCCTTTGCCCTGCACTGCGCGATTGGCTACACATGTCCTGTGGCGGGGTGGTGTTCGGAGGGGCTGCACGTGGCTTTCTGAGGGACGTTGTTGGGACAGCTTTGCCTGGGGGTTAACAAACCAGGGATAAGGAAGTTTCAGGCACAGTGAAGTGAGAATAATACTCTATGTGGCAGTGCCTAAAGGACTTCCGTGAAAGACTTTGCTCTTTTGTCTCATATGACTTACTCGGGAAAGACCACGATTGGCCCCTGCAGGGCTTGCCCCCGCAAGGTTTATAAATAGGGGAGATAGAGGAAGTTAGTTAGTTCTGCTTCCTGTTTGCTTGCCGTGCAGTTAAGATGTAACCAAAGAAGCGGCTTTGCATCATACTTTCAGTGTCCTGGGTGTTCTGTGGGGGTAAGCTCTTCTTGGAGACAAGAAG
>NW_027187309.1:3927159-3936443 GCF_028583685.1 Petaurus breviceps papuanus
GGGGGTAAGCTCTTCTTGGAGACAAGAAGCCAGAGACGTCCAAAGACCGAGAATAAGGTAAGACATGGTTGGAGTTGGGAGTGAGATCCCAATACTAGAGAATCAAGTAAATAGCACCTTGAGACAATAAATAAATGCAAAGTTGCAGGATATAAAATAAACCCACATAAATACTCAGCATTCCTATATATTTCCAATGAAATTAAACAGCAAGAGATAGAAAGAGAAATCCCTTTTAAAGTTACTGTAGACATCATAAAATATTTGGGAATCTACCTACCAAAACAAACCCAGGACCTATATGACAACAACTACAAAACACTTTTCACACAAGTAAAATCTGATCTAACTAATTGGAAAAATATCAATTGTTCATTGCTGGGTCTAGCCAATATAATAAAAATGACAATTTTACCTAAATCAAATTATATATTTAGTGCCATACCAATTAACTTACAAAAAACTACTTTATAGAGCTAGAAAAAGTAGTAAAAAAATTCATTTGGAAGAATAAACGGTCCAGAATATCAAGGAAATTAATGAAAAGAAATGCTAGGGAAGAAGGACTAGCTATACTAGATTTCAATCTGTATTATAAAGCAGCATTCATCAAAACTACTTGGCACTGGCTGAGGAATAGAGGACTGGATCAATGGAATAGATTAGGCACATGAGATTCAGAAGTCAATGACTATAATAATCTACTGTTTGATAAACCCCAAGACCCTGGTTTTGGGGATAAGACCTCATTATTTGACAAAAACTGCTGGGAAAACTGGAATATAGTATGGCAGAAACTGGCCATAGACCATTATCTAACAACACCATATACCAAAATCAAGTCTAAATGGGTGCATGATCTAGGTATAAAGGTTAATACTGTAAGCAGTCTCATAAAACAAGGAATAGTTTACCTGTCAGATTTGTGGAGAGGGAAAGACTTTATGACTAAACAAGAATTAGAGAACATTATAAAATGTAAAATGGATAATTTTGACTACATGAATTTGAAAAGCTTCTGTACAAACAAAGCCAATGTAACCAAGATTGAGAAGGAGGTGGGAAATTGGGAAATAACCTTTACAACCTATGTCTCTGACAAAGGACTCATCTCTAAAATATACAGAGAATTGAGTCAAATTTATAAGAATACAAGTCATTCCCCAATTGATAAATGGTCAAAGGATATGAACAGACAATTTTCAGAGAAAGAAATTAAAGCTATCTATAAGCACATGAAGAAATGCTCTAAATCCCTATTGATTAGAGAAATGCAAATCAAAATAACTCTGAGGTACCACATCTCATCTGTCAGATTGGCTAAGATGACAAAACAGGAAAATGACAAATGCTGGAGAGGATGTGGGCAAATTGTAACAGTAAGTAATGCATTGCTGGTGGAGTTGTGAACCGATCCAGCCTTTCTGGAGAGCAATCTGGAACTATGCCCAAAGAGCTATAAATACTTTCATATCCTTTTACCCAGCAGTACCACTCCTAGGGTTATATCTCAAAGAGATCATAGAAGTGGGAAGAAGACCCATATGTATAAAAATGTTTATGGCAGCTCTTTTTGTGGTGGCAAAGAATTGGAAATTAAGTGGGTACCCATCAATGGAACAAGTTGTGGTATATGCATTTTATGGAATACTATTGTGCTATAAGAAACAAGGAGCAGACGGTCTTCATATTTACCTGGAGAGGCTTATACAAACTGATGCTGAGTGAGAAGAGTAGAACCAGGAGAAATTTGTACACAATTACAGACACAACATATGTGTGTTTACCAGCTTTGATAGACTGGACTCTTCTCAGCAATGCAGTGATATAAGTCAATCCCAAAGGAGTCATGATGGAGAGAAATATGTGCATCTGTTTTTATAACCTGACTAATGTATAATGTGAAAGCATTTACAGATCCTATACTTGACAATATGCTGTCATGGGGCAGAGGGGAAGGAGGGGGACAAAATGTGAAACTCAAGGAATTGTGGAATTGAATCCTGTAAACTAAAAGTAAACAAATTTAAAATAATAAATAAATAAACAAACAAATAAATAAAGGAGACAAAAAAAAAAGACTATCTTCTATTACAGACTCTTTATTCTCTGATGAAGGGCCTGAGGCAGTGAGATTGCTCAGAATATTACTTTTACATCTTTACTTGTACCCTCCAGCTTGAGCCAGACACAAATCTGGCTTGTGTCTGACACTGTGATCCAATTAAAAACTTCTTGTCATATCAAAATAAAACAAAACAAAACAACAAACAAAAAACTTTGTTCCCTTTGGGGATAGAAAGGAGATTCTCTCAAAACCAGAGAAAACCCACAAGGGTGCCATTCAAATATGTTGAATCTTTCTTTTTTCCAAACCTCTAATAGTGTTAGGGGATAAAACTTCAGAGATGCCCCTGCCTCACACCTAACAGAAAAATTTAAAGTCATGACTCAAATTGAAAATAGTCATACTGACTGTCATCTGAATCCATAAAAGATATCCTTTGTCCCATTCTCTGGAATTGTGGGACCAGTATTGTCTATTCACTTCTCTTCTGAGAGAATCATTAAGAGAATTGTGAAATATAGGGTGAAGCTGAACTTTAGTGAACATGAGGAGCTGGCTATGTTGGAGCCACTTATTTTGAAGATGTAGGTGGACAAGACTGATCCAGAAAAACTGTCTGCTACTTTGAATTTATTCTATTGCTCAAGCCACAAAAAGAAGGATGATGATCAGGACAATTTAGGGAGTACCACTTATCTTGGGTGGGAGTGAGAAAGAGATACCATAATTATCTGCAGAATTTTTGTCCCACAAAACCATCAAGTTTCTTTTACCTTCTCCAAGCTAGGCCAAAGGAGTGTGTGTACATGTGTGTGTGTTTATTGGAGATCAGATTTAGGGTCTTCTCTGTACCTCTTTCTTCACCAGGTCAGTTTGCAAAACACATCAACATATAACTTCCTCTGTTGTAAGCTTGTAATTTAAGTTAATGTCTACTGATTAAATTTCAGTATTTTCAGATTATAGAAAAAATGGTACTACCTGTTTTTCTCTTTTGGTAAACTCTCGTAAGATTTCTGTGTAATTTTCATTCTTCTTCCACAATGAGCATATCAAATGTCAGTGACTCTTTTCATTTTTAGATCCATGCTTGTTTTAGTGGGTAAGTCCACTAAAACAAGCATAAACTTCAAGATGAAAAGAGCTTCCTCCTCCCTCTGCTGTTCGCGATAATCCTGAACAATGCCTTTTTTTCTGACATCATGATGGTGGCCAAGAAAAGTTGGAAGGGTAATTTCAAGTAACCTGTGAAATATTGGGCCAGTTGTATTTTAGATTATGACACATTAGCCTTAGACTTATAGAGATCTGTGTTCTCCATTTTTTTGAGGGTGTCCCAATTTGAGTCATTGCAAAGGCCTTTGAAATTTTTATTTATTTCTTAGGTATTTGTTTTTAGTTTCCAACATTCATTTTCTAATATTTTTATTTCTAAATTTCCCCCCTCCTACATCCCCCTCCTCAGGAAAGCATTCACTCTGATAAAGGCTATACATGTATTATCATATTTTCACATTAGTCATGTCATGAAAAAAGAAGCAGAACAAAAGGGAAAAAGCATAAGGAAAGAGAAAAAAAGAAAAGGAAATTATATGCTTTGATCTGCATTCAGATTCCATAGATATTTCTCTGGATGTGGATAGCATTTTTCATCATGAGTATTATTGGAATTGTCTTGGGTCATTGTTTTGTTGAGAAGAGCTAAGTCTATCAGAGTTGATCAATATACAGTGTTGCTTTTCTGTGTACAGTATCGTCCTGGTTCTGCTCTTTCAGTTGTCACTTCATGTAAGTCTCTCTGAAGGCCACCTTCTCATCATTCCTTATGGAACAACAGTATTCTATTACATTCATATACCAAAACTTGTTTAGCCATTCCCCAACTTAGGGTCATTTGCTCAATTTCCAATTCTTGTCCACCACACAAAAGACTTATTATAATGTTTTTTTTTTTTCATGTGTGGGTCCTTTTCCCTTTGTTAAGATAACTTTAGGAAGAAGATTTAGTAGTAATATTGTTGAATCAAAAGAGAATCAGTTTTATAACCTTTTGGGCATAGCTCCAAATTGTTGTTCAGAATAGTTGGATCAGTTCACAACTCCACCAATAATGCATTTGTGTTCCAATTTTCCCACATTATTAGTGTTCCAATTTTCCCACATCTCTAACATTTAGCATTTTCCTGTTTCATCATTTTAGCCAAACTGATAAGTGTGATGTGACACCTCAGAGTTGTTTGAATTTACATTTCTCTAATAAATATTTAGAGCATTTTTTCATATGATTATAGATAGCTTTAATTTTTTCATGTGAAAACTGCTTGTTTGTAACCTTTTACTATTTATCAACTGTGGAATGACTTGTATTCTTATAAATTCGACTCAGTTCTATATATATTTTAGAAATTATGCTTTTATCAGAGCTGCTAACTGCAAAAAATTGCTTCGCATATTTATACTTCCCTGATAATCTCCTTTACATTAGCTTTGTCTGTGCAAAAAAATTCAACTTAGTGTAACTAAAATTATGCATTTTACATTTTATAATGTTCTTTATCTAATTTTTGGTCATAAATTCTTTTTTGCCTAGATCTAACAGGTAATCTATTCCTTGCTCTCCTAATTTGCTTGTAGTAAAACCTTTTTTGTCTAAATTGTGTATCCATCTTGACCTTATCTTTGGATAGGGTGTAAAGCATTGGTCTATGCCTAGTTTCTTCCATATTGTTTTGCAGTTTTCCAGGAGCTTTTGTCAAATAGTGAGTTCTTATATCAGAATGTAGAGTCTTTGTGCTTATTAAACAGCAGATTACTATACTCATTTGCTGCTGTGTCATCAATACCTAATCTATTTCACTGATCCACCACTCTATTTCTTAGCCAGTACCAAGTAGTTTTGATGATTGCTGCTTTACAATACAATTTAAGATCTGATATGACTAGGCCACCTTCCTTTGCATTTCTTTTCATTAATTACCTTGATATTTTAGATCTTTTATTCTTCCAGAAGACTTTTATTATTATTTTTTCTAGCTCTAAAAATCAATGTTTGGTGGTTTGATTAATATGGCATAGAATATATAAATTAATTTAGAGAGAATTGTCATTTATATTATATTGGCTGGCCTACTCGATATTTTTCCAATTACTAAGATCCAATGTTATTTGTGTGAAATGTGTTTTGTGACTGTGTTTATACAATTCCTTATTTTCTTAGAAAGTAGACTCCAAAATATTTTATATGGTCTATAGGTACTATAAATGGAACTTCTCTTTCTATGTCTTTCTGCTGGCTTTTGTTAGTAATATATAGAAATGCCAACTATTTATGTGGGTTTATTTTATATCCTGTAAATTTGCTAAACTTGTTAATTATTTCAAGTATCATTTTTAATTGATTCATGGGGTTTCTCTAAGGATACCATGTTATCATCTGCAAAGACTGATTTCTTCATTGCCTATTCTAATTCCTTGAATTTCTTTTTCTTCTTTGATTGCTAAAACTGACATACTAAAATACTGAATGACAGTGGTAATAATGGACGTCCTTGTTTTACAAATCATCTTATTGGAATTGCTTCTAGCTTATCCCTATTACATATAATGCTTACTGATGTTTTTAGACAGATGCTATTTATCATTTTAAGTAAAACTTTATGGATTCCTATTCTCTCTAGAGTTGTAATAGGGATGTGTGCAATATTTTAAAATTTTTTTTATTTTTAGTTTTCAACATTTACTTCCATAAGTTATAAATTTTTCCCCTTATTCCCCCCTCCCTCTCTAAGATGGCATGGAATGTGATATAGGCTTTACATATACATTCTTGTTAAATGTATTTTCACATTAGTCATGTTCTGTAGAAAATCATAATGAATAGGAGAAACTATGAGAAAGAAAAAAAAACAGAACAAAACCAAAAACAAAAAATAATCTGCTTCACTTTGCATTCACATTTGATAGTTCTTTCTTTGGTTGCAGATGGAATTATCCATCATGAGTCATTTGGAAATGTTTTAGGTGCTTGCACTGCGGAGAAAGATTAAGTCTATCAGAATCAGTCATCACAGACTATGACTATGTACTATGAGCACAATGTTCTCCTTGTTTTGATCACTTCACTCAGCATCAGTTAATATAAATCTTTTCAGGTTTTTCTGAAATCTTCCTGTTCATCATTACTTATGGAACAATAGTGTTCCATTACATTCACATACCACAACTTGTTTAGCCAGTCCCCAATTGATGGGCATCCCCTCAATTTCCAGTTCTTGGCCACCACAAAGAGAGCTGCTATAAATATTGTTGTACATGTTGGTCCTTTCCCAATTTTTATGATCTCTTCGGGATACAGTCCTTGAAGTGATATTGATGAGTCAAAGGGTATGCATATTTCTATAACCCTTTGGGCATTGTTTCAAATTGCTCTCCAAAATGCTTGTATCAGTTCGCAGCTCCACCAACAATGAATTAGTGTTTCAAATTTCCCAAATATTCTCCAACATTTATCATTTTCCTGGTTTGTCCTGTTAGTCCTGGGTGCTAAGTTTTGTCATAACCTTTTCAGCATTTATTGAGATGACCATATGATTTCTGTTAATTTTGTTTCTCATGTTGTCAATTATTGATAATTTTTCTTTAATTGGATCAGTCGTGCATTCCTGGTATAAATATCACTTGGTCATAATGTATTATCCTCAAGATAAGTTTCTGTAATTCCTTGGATAATATTTTATTTAAACTTTTTGCATAAAATTCCTTAGGAAATAATATTTTTCTACATAATTTAATGAGTATCTATAACTTTCTCTCTCTGTTTGATTCTTCCTGGTTTAAGTAGCAGCATCATATTATATCATAAACAGAATGTGACAGTACTCCTTCTTTGCCTATTTTTCAAAGTAAGTTAGATAGTATTAGAATCAATTGTTCTTCAAATGTTTGGTAGAATTCACTTTTAAATATTTGGGTCCTGGAGATTTTTACCTTAGCTAGTTCACTGATGGTTAGTTCAATTTATTTTTCTTAAATGGAGTCCTTTCAGTATTTTATTTTCTCTTCTATTAATCTGGGCAATTTGCATTTTTGTGAGCATCCATTTCACTAACATTGTCAGATTTTTTGGCATACAGTAGGCAAAATAGCTCCTAATAATTGTTTTAATTTCCTCCTTATTCATTGTGACTTCACCCCTTTCATTTTTATACTGGTAATTTGGTTTTATTTTTAAATCAAATTAACCAAACGTTTATCTATTTTTCTGTTTTCTTTTTTTCATAAAGCCATCTCTTAGTTTTATTTACTACTTTAAAAGTTCTCTTAATTTCAATTTTATTAATCTCTCCTTTGGTTTTCAGAATTTCTAATTTGGTATTTAATTAGGAATTTTAAATTTGTTCTTTTTCCAGCTTTTTGATTGCATCTCCAATTCATTTATCTCCTCTTTCTCTATTTTATTCATGTAAGCATTTAGAGATTAAAATTTCCCCTAAGAACTGCTTTGGCTGCATCCCATGAATTTTCATATGTTGTCTCATTATCGTCATTCTCTTGGATGAAATTATTGATTTTTTTTAATGATTTTTTTGTTTGACCTACTCATGATTTAGGATTAGATTATTTAGTTTCCACTTAATTTTTAGTCTATTTTTCCATGGACCTTTATTACATATAATCTTATTGTATCATGATCTGAAAAGGATGCATTTAATATTTCTGACTTTCTGCACTGGATGGCGAGGTTTTTATGCCCTAATACATAGTCAATTTTTGTGTTTGTGCCATATACTACTGAGAGGGTGGCATATTCCTTTTTATCCCCATTTAGCTTTCTCCAGACGTTTCCTTTATCTAAGTTTTCTAAAATTCTATTTACCTACTTAGCTTCTTTCTTGTTTATTTTGTTGATAGATGTATCTAGTTCTGAGAGGAGGATGTTGAGGTTCCTGACTAGTATAGTTTTGATGCCTGTTTCTTCCTGTAACTCACTTAACTTCTGCTGCAAGGATTTGGGTGCTATATCACTTGGTGTATATATGTTTAGTATTGCTATTCCTTCATTGTCTATGGTACCTTTTAGAAGCATATAGTTTCCTTCCTTGTATCTTTTAATTAGATTTATTTTTGTTTTTGCTTTGTCTAAAATCAGGATTGCTACCCCTGCCCTTTTTACTTCAGCTGAATCATAATATATTCTGCTCTAGTCTTTTACCTTTGCTCTATGTATATCTCCCTTCAAATGTATTTCTTGTAAACAACATATTGTAGGATTGTAGTTTTTAATCCACTCTATTGTTCACTTCTGTTTATGGGAAAGTTCATCCCTTTCACATTCACAGTTATGATTATATACTGATTCTTTCTCTCCATTCCATTTTCCCCTCTGTTTATGCTTTCCACTCACCGTACTTCACTAGTGTTTTGCTTCTGCCCATAGCCTCCCTCAATCTACTCTCTCTTTTATCAGCTCTCTCCTCTTTTTCCCTTTCCCCTCCTATGTCCTATTAGGTTAAGTTATATTTCTATACTTATCTTAGTGCGCATGTTATTTCTCTTTGAGTCAAATCTGATGAGAGTAAACTTCAAACAGTACTTGCCTCCCTCCCTCTTTCCCTCTACTATAATAAATCTTTGAGTCTCTTCATGTGAGATAATTTATCCTTTTCTGCCTCTTCCTTTTCAATTCTCCCAGTACAATCTTTTTTTTTCTCCCCTTAATGAATTAATTTTTTATCATCTCATCAAATTCAACCGTATTATTCAACATGTATTAGGGCATAAAACCGTCAATGCTCTGTCTTGGTATACCTCTTCTAAATGTCATTATCAAAACACAGTTCTCAAGAGTTAGAAGTATCATCCTCTTACAAAGGTATGTAATCAGTTTAACTATATTGTATAATTATTTTTTCTTTCCTATTTCCTTTTTAGTGCTTCTCTTGAGTCTTGCATTTGAAGATTGAATTTTCTGTTCAGTTCTGGTTTTTTCATGTGGAAAGTTTGGAACCCTCCCTATTTCATTGAATTCCCATCTCCTCCTTTGAAAGAATATACTCAATTTTGCTGCATAGTGTAATGTAATACCAAGCAAAGGCAACTTCCCAGGTTCAAAATACCAGCATAGGTGCTCTCTATTTTATTCAGTAACAAACCCAGAACAGAGAAGATCAAAACATGACATCATTCAAAATACAGCATTTACTAAGTGTGATTAAAT